>NC_044566.1:7019267-7319267 GCF_007565055.1 Rhinopithecus roxellana
AACAAGCCCATTTCCCGATCAGTTTTGGTTCTGGGTCCCTGTGATGTCAATCCTCCCATACACCCATGGGTGGTATTGAATGGCAGTGAGTCTTAGGCTCTGAAATTCTCTGGTTTCTAATGTATTCACATGACATCAATCTGTTAAACAGATGATATTTAACCTATTTAAATGTTTGATTCTTTATTTTTAAAAGTCATTTAAAGCTACTCTTGAATAGCTAGAATTCATTCCGGATTTTTTTAAAATCTTTCCGGATTTAATAGCACAATTTGTATTTCATGCCAGCCCACCCAAGGTGTTAGCAGAGATGGAATCTCTGATACAGTGTAGTTTTTAATGGCCTGTTATATTATTCTTTTCTATTAGACTCTATAAATATTGCAATGCATTTGCAAATAGAACGCCAGTTGAATAAAACCATGGGTTTGACTGAATATAATATTATTTCTTAAGAAATAATAATGTGAAAAATACAAAATAAATGCAATTAATACTTCAAATACCTTTTATATGACAGCCAAGCAAAACTTAATTAAAGTTAATCATAAACGCTTAAAATACCATCTATTTTATTTGATCATTTTGGTACAGTATGTGTCGGGGACCTATCTATATGGAAACTGTTCTATAAGCCAATTGTATTTTACTGCTTAATTATATAGCTTGAAAAGCAATAGTGTGAGAATAAAATATTTTAAAAAGATGTGGAACAGGCATAAGTGTTCTTATTTGACTTGCAGACTTGGATGCTGCTTTCACAAAGATTTGCTTTTTATACGGTATTACGGTATTAATCAGTTACTATAAAGGCAGAATGGTTAATAAATCCATCCTGCCAAAATCGAGAGCTTGGTTTTTGCAAACATACCAGTGACATTTTGGTTGGACTGGGATATAAGGTGTCTGGAGGATTAACTGTACATACCGTTGAGAAAGGCATCATCTATGCCCTTTAATTTATGTTAACAGGAGTTTTAGTGCCTTTTTATGAACCTCTTTCCAGGTATTTCATTGTCAATATTTAGGTTCACACTGTCTTCTAAGGCTACAAATACTTTGGATGCAAATTAAGCATTGAGTTGTGTATTAATTAATTTTGCTCTAATGTAAGTCCATTTAATTTGATGCTTTCCTCTTGCTCTCTCATCACAGAATGAGAAACGCTCTGGGGAGGAAGAGAAACAAGTACCCCGCTTCTGCCCTGGACTTCAGGTAGGGAGCTCCAAACCTGAGCACACACTGTCAGAGTAGCTGGAGAGGGGAATAAAGGTGAGACCACCTTACAGGAAGCCCGATTCTAAGAACTGAACCTAAATTTGAAAATAACTCTCTTAATTTTATATTATTTTTAAAAGAACTGTCCCTGAAACTGTGATCACATATTCCCAAAACATCTGAGCATATTGTGATACCTAAAAACAAAAGCATTTGTTATCTTCTATGCCAGGTTTTAGACTTAAAAATCTGATATTCAAAAGAGAGTTTTCTGAAAAAACTTTCCAACACAGCGAAAACAATAACTCAATAGCACACACACACAGAAACATAAGAAAGAAATTGCAGACTATAAAAGGAATTTACTTTTACTAGCATAGAAGTGAGAAAAATAGGGAGTAGAAAAAAATTTACTAAATTTTTACTCTACCTAATTTAGTTCTTATAAATAATTTCTTTCCACCAAAAAAGAATGCAATGAAGGTTTTCCAACTCATTCTTTTGTTCCAGAGATTTATTGCTGTGAAAACGTTAGCTCTCATCTGATTTAGTGTCTGGGTGGTGGTGTCCTCTGGTAGAAAGAGGAATCCCTTGACAAGCCCAGGCAGTCTTGGACCCTGGAGGTCTTCCAATAATTAGAGTCAAGCAAATCCCTGGAGGAAACCAGTAAGTCTGAGAAGCATTCCTCTCGTCTCTCTGTCGTTCTCTGCACACTTGGAGTTATTCTGATCAAGCCACTCTGCGTCTCAAGAACTCAGCTTGCTAAGCTGTTGAAACTAAGGTAGAGATAATTGACGGGAGATGAAAGGGCCTGGATGCTGGGCTGGAAGTACTGGGGGTGTGAGCAGTTCTGAGCTGTGAGCTGCAGTATCATGTAAGTCAGACAGGCAGTGTAAACACGGTGATTAGGGGACTGCGCTTTTAGGTGAGTAGACTATGTGGGAGTAAATTCCAGGCTGCTTTTCAATTGAACAAACAACATTTTCAGGTTCCTGCTGTTTCGTTTGATTCATTTCTACTGCCAGGCTCTAGCGATATAAAATCGTCTGAAAGTGCCCATTTTGCAATGTTCTGGGATTATGTCCTGCAGCCTAAGAGCCCAGCCAGTCTGCCCAGTCTCGTCGTTTGATCACACAAATTCAGCTGTGCTATAGAATAACTGCTCTTCAATTAGGAACGCTGTCAATACAAATGATTCTTCCAGAAACCCTGGGGCAGATTGGTCATCTGTTCAACACCCTTGCAGAGTCACTGCCTACTCATCCCAAAAGGGATGGTCAGAAGTTACTGATCCCAGTAACTTCAAGACCTGCATAATGGCTGAATCTGCCTCTCCTAATCTGTCTTTCTATTCCCTTCCAAAGGTAACCTCTACCCTGTGAGGCCAGCCTTGGGCCTGCTGGAGTTATCCGTGACTTTAGGTCATTGCTCATATATGACATTTATTCCCCATCAAGGGTTTTATTTATTTTACTATTTAGCTATTTCCTAGGATTAAGGTGGTGATTTACCCTATATTAAGCTGTGAAAGTTCTTATTATTTTAGTCAACACATTAAACCTAGAGAGGCATCTAAATTTTATGACTCTAATTAGAAATGAATTCCTAGAATTTTTCTCTAAATCATCTGAGAAGGTGGTATCCCACTAACCCTAACACAAGGGGACATGTACACAGGGGACTGAGCATAGCAGATTGGAAGTTACCTTGAATTTTCTTTAAAGTCCTAGATCTCTTTGGGGAGGACTGGTAGATGTCCCTGTGAGTTCATGGATGTAATGCTCTCAGAACAGTGCCTGTGGCCTAGTAAACACCTAGTGTTAGCCCTTATTTTTTCTTCACTTTTCACTGTTCTCCTATAAAGACAGAGCTGGGCATCTTTTGAGTCTTACTAATAACCAACGTGAATGGAGAGGTGAGAAGACTCTACTCCACTGCTAACTGAGGTGCTAAATGAGAAGATAACACTATGTCACCTGACTGTACGTCACTGCCCTCTAAATTCTGTTGATTCATGGATTACGGAGAAAGGAGATGAGCACACTCCTCCCCACTTTCTGGGAGCCCAGTCTGGCCACATTTCCATCTGTGAGCAAGTGGTGGATGTCCTCAGCCTGTAAGTGTTGATGTTTCGCACGTGCTGAGATTCAGAGACAGCAGGGCACCCCTCCTACGGCCAATTCCCAGGGAAGGGCAGGATTGAGATTTCCTTTTTAGCCACTGGTGAGACCAAGGTTAACTTGAAAAATGATCCAAGATGCACAAAAAATTGAAAACACACTGGCAGGACCAAGCGGCTCACTCCTGTAATCCCAGCACTTTAGGAGGTCGAGGCAGGCAGATCACCTGAGGTCAGGAGTTCCAGATCAGCCTGACTAACATGGTGAAACCCTGTTTCTACTAAGAATGCAAAAATTAGCCAGGTGTAGTGGCAGGCGCCTATAATCCCAGCTACTCGGGAGGCTGAGGCAGGAAAATCGCTTGAACCCAGGAGGCAGAGGTTATAGTGAGCTGAGATCAGACCACTGTCCTTCAGCCTGGGCAACAAAGCAAGACTCTGTCTGGAAAAAAAAAGAAAAGAGGAAAAAGAAAATATACCAAAAAAATATGTCAAGCAATGTTTTCATGTAAACCCTGATTTACTTCAGGCACTTATCTGAAGTGTTGGGTGTACACCATTTGTGAAACTTTTTAATGGTAATATGGTCATTGGCCAAAACACCAAGATACCAAATTTCTTTGGGCCACTGAAATATGAATGGGCCTTGTCTACATGTCCTCTTGTGGCTCTTGTTGTCCATGCTCTCCTTGAGGTCAAAGGTGAGCAGGCTTCAAGCCTCCACTCAAAGGAAGGCTCCTTCAGGGTTCCCCACAGGCTCCCCTCATAACTGGATACAATAACTCTGACTTGGCACAGTCTGGGTCCTTGTCCCTGTTGGCATTCCAGCTCAGTGACTTTTGGAACCACACACAACATCCATACATCTCTAGTGTGCTCTGTCCACTGCCTCTGCAAGCCTTCCTGAATGAGATTGCTCACATCATGTGTTCTGATGCTTTGGAAAGCCTAACAACTGCTTTACAAAGATGCAAAAGCAAACATAAACACACAATACCACGTGTAGTAGCCCATCTTCACACTGCTGGAAAGAAATACCTGAGACTGGGTAATTTATTTAAGAAACAGAAGAAATTGGCTCACAGTTCTTCAGGCTGTACAGGAAGCATAGCAGCTTCTGCTTCTGGGGAGGTCTCAGGAAGCTTCCAGTCATGGCAGAAGCCAAAGGGGGAGTGAGCCCTTTCCATGGCCAGGGCAGGAGAAAGAAGAGATCTCATGAGAACTCACCATAAACAACTAGATCTCACGGGAGCTCACTCACTACACAGCACCTAGGGGGATAATGATAAACCATCCATGAGGGATGCCCCTCCATGATACAATCACCTCCCACCAGGTCCCACCTTCAACACTGGGGATTACATTTCAACATGAGATTTGGGTGACGACACAGATCCAAACCATATCACCATGGGCCCAGAATGTTGTCTCATGTTAAGGTATTACACCTTTGTGGCCTTGGGAAAGAAAGAACCATAGATAGGTCATTTGTAACTTTCCTGCATGGAGTTACAAATAATTGGGTTGCTTGTATTCCGAAGCTTCTCAATCACTTCTCATATGGTTTGTCTGTGTCCCCACCCAAATGTCATCTTGAATTGTATTTCTATGTGTTGTGGGAAGGACCTGGTGGGAGATAATTGAATTATGGGAGGGTAGATTTCCCTATATTGTTCTCATGGTAGTGAATAAGTCTCACAAGATCTGATGGTTTTATAAGTGGTTCTCCCTTTCCCTTGACTCTCATTCTCTCTTGCCTGTCAGCATGTGAGATGTGCTTTTATCCTTTTGCCATGATTGTGAGGCCTCCTCAGCCATGTGTAACTATGAGTCGATTAAACCACTTTTTCTTTATAAATTACCAAGTTTCGGGTATGGGGTCAGAGCCCCCACAAAGAGACCCCATTGGGGCACTGCCTACTGGAGCTGTGAGAAGAGGGCCACCATCCTCCAGACTCCAGAATGGTAGATCCACCAACAGTTTGCACCATGCACCTGGAAAAGCCACAAGTACTCAATGCTATCCTGTGAAAGCAGCCAGGAGTGGGGCTATACCCTGCAAAGCCACAGGGGCAGAGCTGTCCAAGACCATGGGAACCTATCTCTTGCATCAGTGTGATCTGGATGTGAGACATGGAGTCAAAGGAGACCATTTTGGAACTTTAAGGCTTAATGACTGCCCTCTTGGATTTTGGACTTGCATGGGACCTGCAGCCCTTTTGTTTTGGACAATTTCTCCTATTTGGAATGGGTGTATTTACCCAATGCCTCTACCTCCATTGTTCCAGCGACATCTAACTTGCTTTTGATTTTATAGGCTCATAGGTGGAAGAGACTTGCCTTGTCTCAGATGAGACTTTGGACTGTGGACTTTTGAGTTAATGTTGAAATGAATAAAGACTTTGGGGGACTGTTGGGAAGGCATGACTGGTTTTGAAATGTGAGGACATAAGATTGGAGAGGGGCCGGGGTGAAATGATATGGTTTGGCTGTGTCCCCACCCAAATCTCACCTTGAATTGCAGTTCCCATAATTCCCAAGTGTTGTGGGAGGGGCCCTGTGGGAGATAATTGAATCATGGGAGTGGATTCCCCCATATTGTTCTCGTGGTAGTGGTAAATGTCATGAAATCTGACGGCTGTATAAGGGGCTTCCCTTTTCAATTGGATCTCATTCTCTCTTGCCTGCAGCCATGTTAAGACATGCCTTAGCACCTCCTATGCCTTCTGCCATGATTGTGAGGCCTCTCCAACCATGTTTTACTGAGTTCATCAAACCACTTTTTCCTTATAAATTACTCAGTCTCAGTATGCCTTTAATAGCAGTGTGAGAATGGACTAATACAACTTCTTTATGTTTGATAGGGATGATGATATATTTCTCTTTTCCTAAGAATTTAAATCATGCCCAGTGGGAGGATAGAAGTACTATTCTTCTTTAACAAATTTTAACTGTTCTATGTGTAGAATGGGGTTGAGTAATTACTGAGAAGCACTGTTTTACTGTGCTAGGAAGAGTAACCCTGAAAGAGGGAGAGAAGTACCTGCCGGGTTCAACTCTTCTTCCCCAGGGCTTCCACCTTGCCATTGCAGGATGAATGTTGTTAACAGGGAGTCTGTTAAAATGGCAAGGGGGTCTTGCCATGGAATCCAGGGCTTCTCTCTTGGCCTACTTCTCTCTCCCATCCCTGCTGCCTTTTCATCCTTAGTCTCCTGTAGTTCTCCCCTTCTCATTTCCAACTTATGTGGAACTCAATTTGCATAGAGAACGTCTCTGCTCCCAGATTCCCTGACACATTTTTCCCCCCCATGGCAGAGAAAAAAGGCCTCAGGCATTTATTTAATCCTAAATGTTCTTAGGCTCAGTCTCAACCTATTTGTACAAATTAATATATTGATATATGTCTGACGATTACTAGTCTATGCTCCTTGGGCATGGTGCTTTCAGGACTATGTAGAGATTAAGAACTGGAGCATAGGGTCTACTCTTCTCACCACTTTTTCACTGTGTGGCTCCAGACAAGCTACTTAACCTCTGTGTGCCTCAGTTCCCACCACTGTAGAATGGGAATAATTGTGTTACCTGTTTCACATGTGTGTTGTGAAGTTTCATTGAGGTTCAGGAAAAGCATTTTTATTTGTGCCTAGTACAGAGCAAACTCTCAGTGTATGACAGCTAATTATTTTTACTTGACTTTAATTATTAACTCTCCGAATTCTTACTTTGAGCTGTCATCAAAATGCAAATGCGATGACAAATATATTACAGTTTCTTTATTTTGAGAAAATAGAAGTAATGATGCCCATTACGATTAGCTAGAATATGAGGCTATGCTTTATTTATTTATTTATTTATTTATTTATTTATTTATTTATGATGGAGTCTTGCTATGTTGCCCAGGCTGGAACGCAGTGGCATGATACCGACTCACTGCAACCTCTGCTTCCCAGGTTCAAGTGATTCTCCCTTCTCAGCCTCCCAAGTAGCTGAGGTTACAGGCACACACCATCACACCCAGCTAATTTTTTTGATTCAGTAGAGATGGGGTTTGATCATGTTGGTCAGGCTGGTCTCGAACTTCTGACCTCATGTGATCCACCTGCTTCGGCCTCCCGAAGTGCTGGGATTACAGACGTGTGCCACCGTGCCTGGCCCATGCTGTGCTTTAAGTGGTGGAGTTCTAGGTGGAAGCTCTCCCCTCTGAGGAGGTGCCACCTTTGCTTCACTTGCTTTTGTTCAAGAAGAATGGTCAGAAAAGAAAAGGGTAGGCAGGACCAGAAATGAGGGACCAGGAATGTCTTACAATCTAATTTGCCATGTTAAAAAGAACATTAAGAGTTTGAGGACCTGGCTGTATATGCAATTTTGGTAAAAATAACTTTTCTTCAATTTTGCATATCTTAAAAACAAAGATGATACATTAATCAGCTAATTTTCCAGGGTTATTTTGAAGATCAAATGCGTTGGTCTATTTGAGTAATCTATAGACACTGTTTATATGCAAGATATAATCTTTCTTTCTGTTTCTGGTTAAGCCCCCAGGTAGTGCTTGTGGGATTCCGGAAGGTGTAAAGAAATACTTTCCCCCTTCAAATCCAGTAAGGCATGTTGCTAAATTGTCAGTGTGCTTAAAAAAAAAAAATAGAGACACATTCAGGTTCCCACTACTTTTTAAAATCTGAAATATACATCTTCCTTAGGGAAAGTTACTGTCTCAATTAAGAAATTTATTCATACATGTATTTATGTAAAACACATATGTTAGACAGAAACTTTTATGTTTTTCTCAGGATTTTAGAAAATTCTTGCAATTCGTAAGTTAGAATAAGAAAAAAACTCATTTCTAATTTCTCTTTACTTTTTTCACTTAATAAGAATTTACTGGGACCACTTAGCAAGCACTTTTAAATCTCTGTTTCTGGTATCAAATATTGAGAATATAAGAAGATGCCTTTCTTTGTCCAGTACTCCCAGAGTGTCTGAATCGGCAGCAGATTCCAGTCCTGACCTGGGACAACTCCTCGATTTTTCTAAGTTCCTTAAGGGTTGGGTTTGTGTCACTCATCCACATCTAGCAAAGTCCTTGGCTCTTTACAGGCAGGTAGGAAAGTGTGTTTGCTGAACTGCACTGAACTGCTGAACTGAGTCAGTCAATTCATCCACAATGTGAAGCTACAGAGTGACGGCCCATGAGGCCATCGCGGAAATGGGCAGCGATCGATGCATCATGAGACCGTTCAGCCACCGTGAGCGAGTCCACCTCAGCGAGCCTTTAATTAACGATTGTCCCCATCTGCTCTTAGCCAAGACCATCCGCTTTGGAGCTGAGACAAATTCAGACACTCAATCCCTTGGAAGGATGATCAAAAACAATATCAGAAAGATGTCACAATTTACAATCTGCTGAGGCACCGCTGGGCTTCCTGCCTGATTTCCCCTAGCTCTCCCTCTAGATTCTAGGAATGTAGAAGAAAAAGATATTTGCAAGGCCAGCTTAGCTAGCATTCCACAAATATGTAATAGAATGAGTGTGCATGTTGACACCTGTAAAAATCTTACTTGAATTTTTCCACATTCGTGTTTCATATGGTAAAGCATTTTAGCCGTAGGGAGACAGTCAGACCTCATCTGTCCTGAGGCGTTGATATGACTACTTTCACTGCATGAAAAACTTTCTTAGTGTGATTTCCAGCGACATCTAAAAGCAGCAGCTGAGGATGACATGGATCTTTATTTTGCTTATGGACACAGGATACTGTAGATGAAATAATTCCATGGCAACGGGTATCGTAAAGGTACTTTTCTTCGGGACTTTTCCTTTTGGCTGTTTTGCTCTTGGAAATATCAAACATCTGCCCAGGGCAAGTGGCTAAATAGCTACAATTTTCTAGCTCGTTCCTATTTTTGGCATTCGGTGCCAGAGGCATTTGAACACCCATGTTGGAGGCTGGGTTCTCATGGAGACTTGGGAACGAAAGAGAGCCAAGCTGTTTTAGATCAATTGCTCCCCGTGCTTAAAGGGCTAGTAAAAACAGGTTATAATGTTTACATGACTTTTTATGGGTCAGAGTTTATTACAGTTCTATTCTATGGCCTACAGCAGAGGAACATTTTACAAGATTTTGCTGCATTTGACAGTTCTGTTTCAGTGCATCTGGTAGGGGAAGTATTTTTTTTTCCTTCCTTTTATTCTGTCTTTTTCTTTCTGTTTTATTCTTGTTTTATTCTTTCCCTTCTGAAAACGAAGTGGGCTCTTAAGGCTCCCTGATTGCAAGCAATCTTTCTTTTCCTTGGAAAGCTATAAACCAGTTTAGACCCAAGATTCTACAGAAGGTTCTGAGAAACCTTACAATTTCAAATAGCTTTCAGTCTTCCTTTGGAGGTTTATATACATAATAAACAGAAGCATATTTTACCGATATGTTTGCATTTGCATAAATGTCTTGTGATTTTTCTTGTCTCTGTATTAGTCAGCTGAGTGTGGTGAACCAGGCTCTGGACTTTGGGGACTGGCAAGCTGACATTTTTATTATTGTTTCAGTATTTGTTTATTACTTCGGGCAAATTTCTTAACCTTTCTGAGTTTGGGGTTAATGACACCTACTCACAAAATCATTGTAAGGGTTAAAAGTGAAATTATGCATTAGTCAGGCATACGATAATGGTCATTTTATTCATTGTTTTATTAACAACTATTGTGGAACACCAACTATGTGTTGGACATCGTTAGGTGCCTTAAAGATACAGCAAGCGAACAAAAGTCCTGGTTCCTGCTCTCGAATTCTGCTGGGAGAGAAATAGAAGATACACAACTGATGTTAGCTGGAGTTAAATGCTAAGAAGAAAAATAAATCAGAGTGGGAAGCAGGAAGTGCTGTTTCATATAGACTGGTCAAGAAAAGTGCTGTGATGAAGTCACATTTGAACAGAAGACTAAATCTAACAGCTGATTAGATTAAGCCTTAAGGCTGAGGCAGAATAAACAGGAAATGCAAGGGCCGTGAGGCAGGAGAAAGAGTGATTTCTTGCGGAACAGCGTGGAAGTCCAGGTGCCGGGCCCCTGCACTCTAGGGAGAGAGGCAGGAGATGAAACTAAAGAGATAGCTGGGCCAGATCAAGTAGGGCCTTCCAGGAGAAAGGCTCAATATTTAGTCTGAGAACAATAAGGTGCCACTGGAAGCTTTGAGCAAAGTTAAGCCATAATCTAGTTCCATATTGGAAGTATCACTTTGGCTTTCATTTGGAGAACAGACTGTAAGGGAGAAGGGGAAGGAACTGGGAAGAAACCCTCCCTTACATAGCCAGGGACAACACAAACCCTGGCAGCCTCGCTCTCTGGAAGTTAATATTTTATGTGTTGAATGGGTATCTTGCTTTTATTAGTATGTGACTTAGTTTATGTATTGAGATCGTATTAATTTCATTTATTTCTGTCTTCATCTTTTTCCTATTCCTCTTAAGTGATGTTTGCTCTTAGCTGTTTGTGTCAGAAGACCAGCAATCGGTGCTTCTCTTCCACAAGTACTGTGGTTTTTAAAAGTCAGAACAATTCAGAACAGGTTGGTTATAACAATAGTGGCCAGGACACTGTCCGGTGAGTCCATCAGTGGATGCTTTTGGCTCATGGAGTTATGAGTTCAACCAGGATATCTGGCTCCTGGAGAACCTCATTCACAGATCAAATTCAGCCACCCAAAGTCTACCAAGAACTGTAACAGGAGGAAAATGTGAACTCCCCAGCAGAGTGGTTCTCAGTCTGTCTGTGCATCAAGTTTGTGGAGTCCTTAAAAACTATAGAGGCCAGAGTGCCGGTCACAGGCCTATATAGGCAACTGCGCCGACAATCTGGCTGTTTAGAAACGTTTACTATCAGCAAAGAATGCCCCGCAGCTTTGTGGAAGGACGGAGAGGGAGGCGATGGGGCGTTTTAGTGATCCAGACACTATGGAGCAATTGAACGTATTTATCTGTTCTCCCATCCTTATAACCCAGGCACCTAAAATAACTGTTTTCATCTTATGAATCACACAGAACAGCAATCTTCAGAGCTGTCCTTACTTGCAGGCAAACTAGAGAGCTGTCTGTGGGGCACGACTTGAAGGGGCTGAGACTACAGTCTTCAGGTCCATGCTGCCAATCATGCCTGAAATTCCACCACAAGAGATGAACGTTTTAAACATTTGACCCCTATAAAAATGCAAACACTGCTGGGAGGGATTGTAAATCATTAATACCACTCTGTGAGTTTATCAGATCACTCCTTGCTATGTTGTAGGAGGGAGAAGGGCTGGCAATAAGTGAAGAATGCTTACCTGGCGTTGGGTGTGGCAGGGAAACTGGGAGCAGCATTCCGATTGGATCTTTTGAGGACAAGGCAATTAGGCCAGTGAAAGTTTAAAGTGCAAAACCTCACCTGTTACATACATACTTTGCGTGAGGAAAGCTAGTAGTAGCAGTGAACACTGTGATAACACCCAAATAATTGTTCTATAGTTTCCACTTAGGCAGGGGTAATTAAAATCATTTATGGGATTGGCCACAGAGAGGTGGTCAGAGAGTTGGGTTTACACTTCAAGTTGCTCTAATTCAACTGTTTGAAATAGCAGGCCACCACATCTGTTAAGAAATATATATATATATATATATATATATATATATATATATGTTCTCCTGAATTTTTATGAGTTGGACTCATCACATCTCTGCTTTGGCTTAGGAAAATAGTAAAAGCCAGAATATATAACTGGTTTCCATCCCCAAGAGTGGGTACACATATCATATTATGTGATCCTTGGAAAATGTCCCTTCCTCTGCAAAACCTAGCCACACTTGGATGTTTTCTTATGCTCAAACTGACTCTTTTTGCCAACTGTTGGACTCACTCTCACAGTACAGGTGGTCAAATCAAAATCAGAAGTGAACACACGAAACGTTTCTTTTGACCTTATCATATGCAATATTAAAAGATAGCCTTTGTGTATTTACTTTCCGTCCAGGCCACACACACATACCAAGCAATGTATTCTTTGTTTAAATATATAAGACATGCTTAAAATGTTCACTGGGATTTTATATGGAATATTAGTTTTTCTTGGAACTTTCGGCCAATGGCACATTTTTGGAGAAATTCTCAAACCTGTATAATTCCAAGTTGGCTGTCATACCTGCAATTGTCCAGACAAAAACAAATGATCCAAGATTCCCAGTGCACATACTATGGAGTCATGACATAGAAATAAAGAAGATTACTTTGCAAGTAAATTACCTTGTCCATCTTTGTCTCCCCTTCAGGTTAGAACTCAATGCTTGCATATACCAACCCCTCAAAAATGTGTGCTAAATGAATGAACAGAATCGATGTATGTTAGGGAGCCATGACGAGGATGCTGGTGGGTGTCATCTAATAACACTGAAGAAGGGAGGGCGTGTCTTGCCTGAGCAATAATTTGGGTAAATATAATCACTGTCTTGATTGTTGTGAAGGTATTTTAGTGGAAGTGCACTTTTCTCTAAAGATAGGTGCACAAAAGTTTGATCAGTCTTCAAGTATGTCATTATGACACTGACAACTGTTTTAATTATAAAAGTATCAAAAAGTGCTGCTCTAAAGGTTGCTAGCTCCTTATCATAAAAAATATTCCATGACAGGTTCGATGATGATTCCTCAGGTTTTTGGGAAACACTCTCTAAACAGAGAGAATGATTGATAAAGATTGTTAGAATCTACTTCAATTCTATTATTACATGATGTATCTGAACCCGTATATTAATATATTAGTATCTCATTTCCTTCACATGTGGCTGTTTCTAGCCAATATATTTTCATTTTCACATAATGCCCCTAATCATGTGGTTGTGTTTTGCTGTCTTTTGATACATCATTTATCCATTGAATAAGATTTTGGTTTTCTCATTTGACTTGTGAGATCAATCTCATAATTTTAAGGTCATGCTCTGTCAAAGTATTCTTGCATGATAAGTACAACTGAAGACCTGAGTAGACCAAATACCCTGAGTTTTATGTGAAATTATCAGTGGGTTTCCTAGTTATCACAGCTGAACTGGAACAGTTAGGGCACTACAGGTGTCTTTATTTCAGTTGATCATTTCTAACAAGACAAACTTTGAAGAATCAACTTTCTCTACATAAAACAATATTTAATTTATAATTCCTTATTATAGCTAAAAGTAAAAAAAAATGCACTATCCATAATATGTGAAATGGATATTTCACTCTGCAATTTATCAAGTACTTTATTTTAGTTCTCAAGATAAATGGGAATAATACATGATAAGATGCTGTCCTTCAAGAAGTTTAGTTTCTGGTTGCGGGAAGGAGATATGATAAATACAGAAATGACTACTGGACATGATGGGAAATGTTAACTGACAGAGGTGGCACCATGTAGTTCATATTTCAGTTCCGAAAAGGGCGTTGCTGAAAACTGGAAGCTTAGTGGAAAAGCTGGCTTCGAGAGGGGCTTGGCAGGAGTGCAGAATGTGGATATACAGATGAGGAGGAAGGGCTTTGAACCAGCCACAGAAGGAAAACAATGTAAGAAATTGTGTCTTCCACTCCATGAAGGGAAGTCATGGGAAACTGTCTACAGTCTACACAGCCTGAGGGGCTGTGGTAATGAACTTGGGCCATGTGTCAGCACATGGGTGAGCCAATGAATGCTTATGCAGGTAAATGGACAGAGACTCCATTATTTGAAGATGACCTGGAAGAGATGGGTGGGATTGATTACAGCAGGAAAGGAGTGGAGTTAGTGAGAATCTAGGGAACACTCTCATCATTGAGCCAAAACATAGCAAGCACCAAGGGCCTGAAACAAGAAAGTGGTTTGCAGACAAGGAGAAGATGAATAGGAGATACCATGAAATCACAATTCAAGTTGACTAGATGTTTAGCCTGAGTTTTGGAAAAAAGATGTGATAGGAACTTCAGAGAAAAAAGTAGGTTTGGGAAA
Source organism: Rhinopithecus roxellana (assembly GCF_007565055.1). Lineage (NCBI taxonomy): Eukaryota > Metazoa > Chordata > Mammalia > Primates > Cercopithecidae > Rhinopithecus > Rhinopithecus roxellana. Next base: position 7,033,578 of record NC_044566.1, read on the forward strand.
GACATTGAGTTTCTCTGTGACCATGCTGAGACGGGGTGTGGGCATGGCAGAGGGGCTTACATGTTACCAGGTGGCTGGGAAGGTGGACCAAATTTTAGAAAGTGGTTTGGGCATCTGTATACCCAAATTTGGGAGTGATCTACAAACAAGTCTCAGTAAAACAATGAGATAACTAAGGGAAGAACACATAATGTATATTTTATGAATTATTTAAGCTTTTAAAATATGAATGCATGATATTTTTCAAAGTATATTTGTTTTCTTAAAAGAATGAGATGGATTTTGTGATTGGGACATGGTTTTTGGGCATATTCCTGTAATAGAGAGCAGGTTTTAAGAGAAAGAAAAGGTTTCCTATATTAACTTGTCTTTATTTCATGTTTGTTTTTCCAAGGAGGTGAACATGAAGCAAAGTCTTTAACATAATATTTATGCTGTTTAATATCATTTTGATAAACTTCTAATGTTTTTCAACCAAAAACTGATACATTTTTAAGTGAATCACAATATAGCATTTTATTGGGATTCAAGAAGCTGTATTTTTAACTGCATTTAAGAAAGGATGATTTCTTCAGCCTCCTCACAGGAGCAATTAGCATGAAAGGAGATACTGATTTGTGCTCAGCCCTCTATAACTGCAATAAGCCAAGAATTCAATGGTCTTTCCTACAATGATAATAACCACTGTCTACATTTAATTTCTCTGCCGTTGTTAATCTGTTTTCTCACTGTTCTCATTGATATAATATCCTGGAAAGCAGGAAAATATGTGTTTCTATAATCTATGTGGCCTAAGTCCCCCAAAACCAGAATCATTTCATGAGATTGTAAGTTCTTGAGCCATGAATCTCAAATACTGTGTATCATGGAAGAAAAGTGAGCCACCGTATCCCTTTTTGGACAACTGTACATTTTCAACACTTTTTCTGCACAGTATCACCTCAAAGGGCTACTCTAATTAGTCAAAGAATCTTTCCTGCCGGGTGTGACATTTTTGCAGACATGATGTCACCTTCCAAAATTTCTTGGCTCACCGAAGGAAATATGAAACGTGTTGACGTTATGCTGGAGATTAATTGGGTTCTAATTTTTAATTTTGGAAATCTTCTTGGTCCTTTTGAGTGACAGTTGAGATCAAACTTGCGAATATATTGGAATAAATCACCTAAGGGGATACTATCCCTAGGGAGCTGATGATCTTCATGGAGATGGCGTGCGAGTAAGACGTGCTTTGTGGGCCGCCTGTGGCAGACACGCTGAGCTCTCTGTCAGGTTTCACTAGAAGAAGAGATTAAACAAAATGTAGATAAAATTGAACTAAATTAGTCCACTATTTTAGATTCTAGGCATTTGTTACTAGGCAATTTTTCAGACTCTCTCAAATTTCTGGAAGCCTTTTGAAGATGATTTGGCTTTGTGATTTATTATTACTTTTTAAAATTTTAAGGATTTTTTTTACTTTAATCCAAAATAAGAGAGTAGAAACTTTCTATTTTCAAAGAAGTCATTAATTATGTATTAATTCAGTAATATTAGTTTATGTATTTTGAAATTAAGTCATACTATTTTAACTTAAATTGATTTCAGTTTTTTAAAACATACATCTAGGTAAAATTCACAAAATATGTATAAATCAATGTCTCAGCTGGGAATTGAAAACAAATACTACCTTAATATCACTTACACTTAGTACCACTTTAGCAACAGAAATAGAGTCTTAAATTCATTTCATCCATAGGAAACAAAACAGAGCATGCTTTAATAAAAGCTTTCATCTTCACATATGTTGTAAAATATAATTTTATGTTAATATTGAGAATGGTATCTCTTTACCTAATTATAACAATAACTTTTAGCAGTTGAGATAAATTTGCTCTTATACATAGTAGTAGGTATATCTAAGAACATTTTTAAAACCATTAAGAAAAAAAGGTTGAATACCTTTAAAAAGGTAGTGGTATCTTGAGATTAAGGAGAGTCGACTCCAGTGTTTAGAAGTTCTAGAGAAGATCAGATTTAGAAACTGAAGGTGAGTGCCAAGGACATCTTACTAGTTAAGAGGCCAAAATCTCCAGGTGGGTTCTGTAATCAGGGCCATAGACAGGCAGCCACAGTCTGGAAGCTGGAAGGGGATTGAGGGGAAAACCTGTGTGTCAGGTGGGGGCAAGGTCTAAATTGACTTAAGGGCAGCACACCCAGCAATGCAGAGTGTGGGACTTTAAAATATCTTTGTCTAAGCTCTCAGAGCATAGAGGGAGGGTTGGGGAAGGACCCACCAATACCAAAAAGAAAAGCTACCAATGCCAGAATCCAGGCAGATTTTTAAAACCACCTTGACCAGGGCTAGAAAATCTGATTCCTGAGAAGGTCATGAAGTGAACCACCGCGTGAAGCAGGCAAGTGTAAGGAAGTGAACCGCCGCGTGAAGCAGGCAAGTGTAAGGAAGTGAACCGCCGCGTGAAGCAGGCAAGTGTAAGGAAGTGAACCGCCGCGTGAAGCAGGCAAGTGTAAGGTGATCTGCTTCTGCTACCAGTAGGAATAACACCAGGTTCTTATACCACAGCGCGAGCGTGCAGCGGACACTGTCAGAACCTGTAGGGGAGACAAAGTCCAGGGGCAGCAGAGCCTGACCTTGGACGACCTTGGACACGAAGTAAGGAGTGTGGATTCAATGTCGATGAAAAGCCTTTGGATGCTTACACAGGTGCCGACACAATCAGGTTTGCAGTTTGAAAGAATGACTATGACTTCCAGGTAGAGAATGGAAGGGAGGGTGTCCAGGGTGGAATTGTTTAGGCCAATTAGGAGGCCGGGACTGCTCCAGGCGTGACATGATGATAGCTGGGAGTAAGAGGTGGTGTAGGATGGGAGAAGAGGAGACGCCAGATCCAAGCGGTATTCTGGAGGTGATGGCAGCAGGACCTGCTGAAGGAGGATGTGGAGGTTGAGGGAGAGAGAGAAGTCCACCATGACTTCTGGTCTCTACCTTGAGTAAAGGGACAGATGCTGAAAGCAGACCTCATTTATAGGTGCTGCAATCTCATTGCTTTAGGTCATCTGAACTTATCAAATAATCTTCCTGTTAGTGTATTCCTGTGAAAAGCTCAAGCAACCCTGACCCAGCTAATACCACGCTTTCCCCTTTCCACTGACAAATGTTGCCTCACTGAGAACCTAGATACATCTTTAAATAAATCTTTGTTCAGGAATGAGGAGACATTTTGTTTCAGTGTCCTAAGTTTCTGTGGAATATTTTGACAGGTTTCATTCAAAGCATACTTTATTTTAATAATGAAGAAAAATGACACAAGACATGAAATTGATTTAAAAAAAACAATGAGGTGATTTGAAGGTCTTGGTGCACATGAGCTGAGGGCAGTGTTAAAACAAAGGTAGCCATACCATCTGTGCATGTGCCTGCATCTGAAAGCAAACCTGAACTGTCTAGAAGAAAGGTTGAGAGTTGGCAATGAAGAAATCTCACTGTAGCATATAAGCTGTGTCCCATTACTGGGCATATACCCAAAGGATTATAAATCATTCTACTATAAAGACACATGCCCACGTATGTTTATTGCAGCACTACTTACAATAGCAACACTTAGAACCAACCCAAATGCCCATCAATGATAGACTAGATAAAGAAAATGTGGCATATATTACACTACGGAATACTGTGCAGCCATGAAAAAGAATTAATTCATGTCCTTTGCAAGGACTTGGATGAAGCTGGAAATCATCATCCTCAGCAAACTAACACAGGAACAGAAAACCAAACACTGCATGCTCTCATTCATAAGTGGGAGTTGAACAATGAGAACACATGGACACAGAGAGGGGAATATCACACACTGTGGCCTGAAAGGGGAGGGGGAGCATCAGGACATGGATTGTAAAACCACTCTACCTGGACACATACGGAGATTCCTTTGCTGCCCTTGCAGTACACTTTGAATCAGGAACAGACCTGGCTTCCAGTCCTAATTCTGCCACTTGCTATCCCTGTGGCTGCAGGAAAATCATTCATCTTTCTGAGTCTCAGTTTCTTTATTTGTAAAAGGTGGATAGTAATACCTGCTTTGCAAGATTGCCATGACATTTAAAAGTACTCAATTTGAAGTGCCTACCATACCTATTTGGCCAAAAGTAATTTCTTTTCATTAAACATTTTAATAAGATTATTCATTCATTTATTACCTTATTCACAGACCTGTTTGAGGCTCATTAGCGGTTACTACAGACCAGGCTAGCCACAGCAGATAGAAAGATGAATGAAAGTAGCCCTCCCTTGGCCTAATATTATAAAATAAATTCTAAACTTAGTGTATACTAGTGCTACTGGAACTAAAATTAGAAAAAAAAGATTATCTGGGAAGGCACGAGAAGGGATTGGAAGTTTGTTAGAGCCTTATTCAAAAGCACAGAAAGTTAGAGAGAGGTAAATTGTAAAATGAAGGCAGGAAATGAACAAAATGAAGGCAGAGAGTTGCATTGCATATGCAGGAAACAGTGAGTGTCTCCTGTAGGTGCCATGTGGGGTGTATGGGGGTTGGACAGGAGAGATGGTAAAATCAAAAAGAACAGAGAGTTTGGACTTTGCATGACACGAAGAAATAGATAAGTGTCATTACATTTCTTTTTTTTTTTTTTTTTGAGACGGAGTCTCACTCTGTCACCCAGGCTGGAGTGCTGTGGCCGAATCTCAGCTCACTGCAAGCTCCGCCTCCCGGGTTCACGCCATTCTCCTGCCTCAGCCTCCCAAAGTGCTGGGATTACAGGCTTGAGCCACCACGCCCGGCCGTGTCATTACATTTCTACAAGTTTTGAACACTTCGCATACACATGCACACCTTCATGTACAACATCTTGCCATTTGCCATTTGAAATGGCTGGAATGTGTGTTTCACCTGCCCTTTACGCTGGTAAAGAGCCTTTTTATGAGGTTCTTTATGAGGTACACTTGGCATATGCTAGGGCCCCACATGTAAAGTGTGCAGTACGGTAAATTCTGACATACGTGTAAACCTGTGAAAATGTCCTCATACTCAGGACAGAGGACACATCCAGTGCCCCCAAGAGTTGCACAGGCCCCTTAGTCATGCCTCTCACTACTTCCTTACTTCCCTTCTCTAGGCAACACTGATCTATTTTTTGTCACTGCTGATTAGTTTGTAATTTCTGGAGTTGTATATGAATAGAATATTACAGTCTGTCCTCTCTTTTTTGCGGACTTCTTTTCCTCAGAGTGACTATTTGAGATCCAGCCAGATTGCTTTGTTTATCAAGCATAAATTCTCCCAGCGCTGAGCAGTGATTCACGGAATGAGTGTGTTAGGAGGATCTATTCAGTCCCCTGCGGATGGATGTTTGGCTTGTTTCCAGTTTGGGGCAACCATTATTTCCTGTCACTGCCACTGAGCAGACCTTAGTCACATGGTCGCTCTGAATCTCAGGAAACACGGGAACCTGTCTTTCACCCGGTTTCCCCTGAAGCAGGATGAAAAGGATGCGGTGGGCAGCTGTCGCGTGTGTCAACGTGAATGAGCTGAGTTTAGCTTGGTACATTTGACTATTTCGCCAAGTTAACCTTGTGGGCAAGTGACAGGAGGTGTAATGTGACGGGAACCTGTGTGGCTAGAACCACATCAGAAACAGGCTTCGGAAGAGCGTTTGAAACCCTGTCGCACAACACATGGACAAACATAAACATTCCTGCTTTCAAGGCTTTCCTGAGAGACAGGTAAGGCACATTCAGACTCTGAAAATCATTTGATATATACTGTAGTCTCTCAAACCCTGTGCCATTCTTATGATTTATAAAAAGTAAATTTGGACTTAGTGAACCCTGTGAAACTCCTTTTAGTTTAACATCCATCAGCAAGACTGTGAAAGACAATACTCACACACTCACAGAACACGCCCGTGACCTGGAACCACAGACCCCAGGCTCTGTGTGAACCTCATGTACGTTATTCAGATGTGAGGGTCCTATCAGCATCAGAATAAAAATGCTCTTGAAGGCCTTTTTAAGCATTAAAACTTCAAGATAGTGATCAAAACCTACAATTTCCTATCAGAAATGTAATGTCAAAAACAAATAACCCAATATGATAAAATAGTTTATTTTTTAAATTAGCAAATCTCAGTTCTAGAGAAAAATTATCACAAAGAGAAATATTATACTAATATTATTCATATTTTTGGTTCTTACAAGTTAAATATCCATTTTTTTGTTCACCTCCACCTTCCCACCCTCTAATGAGAATAGCTGGCATTCAGAGATGCATTATCAATATCATTTAATTTCACAGTGAAAAAACGACACAAGAAGGCATTTAAGTGGTAGGATCAGACTCAGAGCAGTATAATGAATGCACATTAAAAACAACAAAAATTCCTTTAAAATGTCTAAGGAACTCCTAATCCTTTCTTGAGAAATCGAGGTATTAATTTTTGACTTGTTCATTTTGTACTATTCAATAAACTACTTCAAGTAAATGGATAAAATTAAAAAATCATTTCTAGGATTACATTTAGTGGAATGAGAGCAATGAGGAAGCTTTTCCATTCAGTTCCAGGGGTGCAGTGAATATATTAGCTTGCGGTTGCCACCGCGGCGGATCAGCACGAGGCGGTACCAATGGGCATGGAATTGTTTACCCGTCCTGTCCTAATTGGCCCCCTTAGGCTGCTGCCAGCAGAACTGGCTTTCTGATTCTAATGAGTAATGAAGGCGCTCGGTATCTCATGCCAGTATGTGAATGGTGGCCCAGTCCAGCCCTTGCCAGGGTAAGCAGTGGTGGTGTTAATAATCATGAAGCAGCCTTGTAGAGCACCACTCTGAAATTAACTCTGCAATCACAACTTATTCCTAACCACTTAGTGTCACGAATCGTAACAAATGTTGAAAATTACATCAAGATATTCAAATAAGTGATTTTAAAATGTTACTCAAGGCTTCATAGTTAGCATATTTTATCTAGGGAATGTAAGACAACTTACTGCATCCAGACAGTATAAAAAGGGTTTTTCAACGTAGATTTTGGTTTTCGCTAGAGGTGTGGAGAAAGAGTAATTGTACAAAAACCTCTGCAGTCTTGCTCCCAGTCTCCCACACACTATATACGTGGAGACGCATCTCTGAGACACAGTCTGAGAGCAAAACTCCCTGCTGTGTCATGGCATTAGGGAGAGCTTGGTAATTTGAGAAGTACTCCTGACATGGAATATCCAGCTCTCCACATTCTATATTATCAGTGTCTTCACCGCTCGGCTCATGCATTTGTTACTCTGCTTATACATTCTCATGATACAGTACGACCAATGCTGTAAACACATGCATCTTTGGCTTCCTTTACTTCAGATTACCTTTCCCTCCACTCTTCTTGAGCAATTGTTTCCAGGGCAAAATCAGTGTTTTTACCTTGATCTTTCTTATCACAGCTGTTCGTTTCCCTTCCTTTCTAACCCTACTCTTCAATGTCAGGATTTCCAATGTGCTGACCCACTCCACTTTTCTAGGCCACCATTCTCTGCCTGAGGCCTGGGTAGTCTCCATTTTGCTTTGATGACTTAGAGAACAAATTCAGTTGTGGACTCAAGAGAACATTTAATTTTCCCATTCCATTTATATTTAACTTTAAAAAATCAATATGAAAATCAACCCAAATATTCTCTTCCCAGTCTTCTTCTGGTTGAAAAAATAATTTAGTGGAGACTGTCGAGCCCAGTACAAGTTTCTTACTTGAAAAGCAAATTATAACCACAACAAGACGCCTCTACATACCTACTGCAATGGCTGAAGTTTCAAAAAGAAAGACTGAGAAAGCCAAATGTTAGTGAGGATTTGGAGTATCCATTGCTTGGGGTAGTGGTAACTGATAAAACCACTTTTGAAAACTGTTGGATGCTTTCTTTAAAAGTTAAACATTTGGCTGGGCACGGTGGCTCACACCTGTAATCCCAGAACTTTGGAAGGTCGGGGAGGGTGGATCATTGGAGGTCAGGAGTTCTAGACTAGCCTGGTCAAAATGGTGAAACCCCATCTCTACTAAAAATACAAAAATTAGCCTGGCGTGGTGGCAGCCTCCTATAAGCTCTGCTACTTGGGAGGCTGAGGCAGGAGAATCACTTGAACTCGGGTGGCAGAGGCTGCAATGAGCCGAGATCACGCTGCTGCACTCTAGCCTGGGCGACAGAGCAAGAGTCTGTCTCAAAATAAATAAATAAATAAATAAATAAATAAATAAATAAATAAATAAATAAATAAATAAAAGTAATTATATGACCTTGCCATCTTCATAAGATACATTTTTATACATAGTTCTGCAAAATTTTTGAAATAGCAATATCAGTTTGCTTTATTTCAAATCCGATAGTCCAGATAGAGCCTACTGCAATCAGGCATTACTCCCAATATTTTATCAAATCTGCTCTTAAATAATGTTAATAATTTCCTAACTGGTCCGTTTACATTCTCTTTCTAATTCTCTTCCTTGTTGACTCTGAGGCTGTTTGGCACTGTTGACTACAATCTTTCTTTTTAAAGTTCTCATCTTCCTTGGTTTTTGTGATATTATTTTGTTCCAGTTTCTTTTCTATCTTGAATACATTTGTTTGGGATACTTCCTCTTAATAATTAAAGGCAAATGCTTGTGACTTCCCCCATTTCTGCCCTGTGTCTTCCTTCTTTTTGCTTGTTTTAAATACTCCCATAGAGTAAAAAAAAAAAAGAAATACTTTCATGCCAATTATTACTAAATATCTAGAATAACTGTTGACCTTTTTTTCCCCTGAGATATAGATTGCAATTTTTCAGTGCAATTATCCCTGGCTGTAATGGTTAATATTAAGTGTCAACTTGATTGGTCTGAAGGATGCCAAGTATTGTTCCTCGGTGTGCCTCTGAGGGTGTTGCCAAAGGAGATTAACGTTTGAGTTAGTGGACTGGGAGAGGCAGACCCACCTTCAATCAGCTGCCAGCACGAACTAATCAGCTGCCAATCCGGCTAAGACAAAAGCAGGCAGAAGAACGTGGAAGGACTGGACTGGTTAAGTCTTCTGGCCTCCATCTTTCTCCCATGCTGGATGCTTCCTGCCCTCAAACATTGGACTCCAAATTCTTCAGCTTTTGGACTCTTGGACCTAAACCAGTGGTTTGCCAGGGGCTCTTGGGCCTTTGGCCACAGACTGAAGGCTGCACTGTCGGCTTCCCTACTTTTGAGGTTTTGGGACTTGGACTGGCTTCGTGGCTCCTCAGCTTGCAGATGGACTACTGTGGGACTTCACCTTGAGATCGTGTAAGTCCATTCTCCTTAATAAACTCCCTTTCATGTATACATCTACTGTATTAGTCCTGCCCTCTAGAGAACCCTGACTAACACGTTAACAGTTCCACATACACCTCAAAATCAAAACCTGAACTTCATGTCTCATCAACTAGAGAATCTCTTCCATCTGTATCCTTTCCTTTCCTGCCAACAGCCTCAGCAGTTACTGCTAAAGTAAGAAACAAACAAATTAGAACATCAAAAGAAAAAAAAGAACCCCCTTTAGTTAACTTTGTTTCTTCACCATCCTTAACTGTACTCCCTAACACTCAGCCCATCAGTTATTTTACTATAATCAGGAAACTAACATTAAAACAATTTTACTGCCATCCACGCCAGATTCTGCTTCGTCCAGGCTCTCATCTTTTCTCACCTAAGCTATGGTAAGTGCCTTCTGGCTGCTCTACCTTTATTCTTCTTCCTGCCCCAGACTAAACTTTTCATTACCAACAGAACCATCTTTCTCAATTACAACCCTTGTTGTAGTGATTTCCTACCAAATCTTTCCATGGTTATTCATTAACTACATGATACAAGCCCATGTATTAATACTTAGCATATCAAATAAGGATTCCATATCTGGCCCCCAAATACACACAATAACAACATTGCTTATCACCTACTTTAAGCCACCTCCTCCTTCTTTTTCTGCAGAACCCAATTTGTGTGAAGCGTCTGGATGAGACCTCATTAGCTCGGGGAAGCTGGGGCTGAGTTACTTGTTTAGTTTTGAGCATGTGATCTTCTTCTGCTGTATATTTGGGAAAACTTCATGGGAGCTTCTGGCGGAGATGTTCCTCTCTGCCTGAAGCCACAGCTCCTTGCATTTCAGCTTTTGAATGCAATATCTTGAGGTCCTAATGCCTGAAGCTCTTGCGGAAGAACTGTAGCCATAAGGACAAGCCAAGGGAGCTGGAGAGATGCCAGCTCAAAGCTGAGATGTCACTAAACAACACCAGCAACATGCCAAGCCTAAGATAATTTAGATTTGAGAAAAAATAATCCCTATTTAAAAAATTTCCATTCGCCAAATGAATGCCTTCCTGAGTGATCCCTGTCTTAAGAGAGATGAGCTCCTACCATTCCCTCCCTCACTTCCCAGGATCAAGTCCCAGTAGTTTTCACTCTGTCTAGGGCACAGTGGTGCTCATTTTGTGTTCTGAATTATTATTATTATTGTTATTTTGAGACAGAGTCTTGCTCTGTCACCCAGGTTGGAGTGCAGTAGTGCGATCTTGGCTCACTGCAAACTCTGCCTCCTCTGCCTCCCAAGTTCAAGCTATTCTCCTGCCTCCGCCTCCTGAGTAGCTGGGATTACATGCGCCCACCACCATGCACGGCTAATTTTTGTAGTTTTTAGTGGAGACGAGGCTTCGCCATGTTGGCCAGGCTGGTCTCGAACTCCTGACCTCAAGTGATCCATCTGCCTCAGCCTCCCAAAGTGCTGGGATTACAGATGTGAGCCACCATACCTGGCTGAATTATTTTAATCTCTTGACCTGGAATATTTTTCTCTGCCATGTGGCCTTCTACTCATTTTGAAGATATGCTCAGCCAAGGTTTCCTCCATGAAACCATTACCTAGAGCTAGTTCAGATTTTCTCCATGTTTCTATAACCCTTGATATCTGTGTATCTTCATTTTTGCCCTTATCTTTTTTCATTATTAATTACTTTTGTACTAATCTACCCTCTAAAAATTGAGTATATTGTCCACGAGAACTGCAGCTTTTTCCTTTCTATATATATTTAGATTAGTTCTCAGTAAATATTTATGGAAAGCAACAGAGGAAGGAGAGTAGTGAGCTAAACTTCCCTGTATGCGCATGCATTTTCCTACTAATCTAATCATTTGTTCTTGAAAGATATGCCTGGGTGCTTTCTATCCAAGTAATCAGGGAATATATTTGGTTATAACAACTGATTAAATGGTCTTATGCAACTTTATACTTTAACATACTATTATAGAATTCTACTTGTAGTTTTATTGGAAACTATAAAAGCATTTATTTGATGTATGTAAATTTTGTACACGTTGTCATTTACTTTATGTTTGGTTTTCAGATGAAGAAATAATCAATGTTCTCAAAAACTTACATGCCAGAGACACTTTTAGGGCTGGGAGAATAAAACCAAATTCATTGTCTTCATAGATTTTATATTCCAACAAAGAATAGGCCGGGTGCTGTGGCTTACATCTATAATCCCAGAACTTTGGGAGGTTGAGGTGGGTGGATCACCTGGGGTAACCCTGTTTCTATTACAAATACAAAATATTAGCTGGACATGTGACTTGTGCCTGTAGTTCCAGCTACTTGGGAGGCAGAGGTTGCAGTGAGCCAGGATGGTGCCACTACACTCCAGCCTGGGCCACAGAATGAGACTCCATCTCAAAAGAAAAAAATAAAAACAATATATCTGAAACACATGTAGCTGTAATTAACCAAATGCTAATACATAAGGAAGGTGGTCATGTCACAAATGTTTTTGTAATTTTTTTTTTTTTTTTTTTTTTTTGAGATGGAGTCTTGCTCTGTCGCCAGGCTGGAGTGCAGTGGCACAATCTTGGCTCACTGCAATCTCTGCCTCCCGGGTTCAAGTCATTCCCCTGCCTCAGCCTCCCAAGTAACTGGAACTACAGGCGTGTGCCAACACGCCTGGTTAAGTTTTCGTATTTCAGTAGAGACAGGGTTTCACCACGTTGGCCAGGATGGTCTCGATCTCCTGACCTTGTGATCCGCCAGCCTCAGCCTCCGAAAGTGAGCATTACAGGCGTGAGCCACCGCGCCCGCCATATAATCTTTTAAATAATATAGGTTATGAAAGACATTTACCCTCAAGACACAAAACTACGAAATGCCTTCCTAGTACATGTGACACCAAAATAATTCTGAAAATAAAGATTTTATTAAATTACACCTGCCAATATTTTTTTAAAAATCAGAAAATTTCTTAAAAATCACCTGTTATAAGAACTAGGACAATGGCTAAGAAAAGAACCACCCACACTCACATCTTCTCCAGAATGAAACAACACAGTTAGGCAGACACCTGAAGGATTCCCTTTCTCTCATCACTGTTGAGCATTTACTGTTAATTTAAAAGGTAAATTACTCCTGGAAGTTATAACACATTTCTTGAGCATATTGTAGGAAAAATGCATGGTGCATGAGGCACAGTGGATTTTCCATAAGTCCATTGTTCTCTTTGCACATTCTTTCAACACACCGTCTGTTTTACTATCTTCCACCTTTGCTTATAAGGCAGTTTCTTATTCCAATTCCCTCCCCACCCACTGTGTCTACTTAAGAATCAGAGCTACTTCCAAAGACTTACCCATTCTTCCAGGAAACAATTCTGGTTTTGGAAATCCCAAATCTGTTTCCCAAAAGTGTATATTCATGAAATTAGAAAGTGTTATTTTAATCTACCAAGCAACTACAGCACTAACTTCTGTGTCATCACTTACTTACATCCATCGGTGCCCCTCTGAGCTAAGGTATGACCACACCTTTCATCACATAATGCTCTTGCTAACATCTTCTGGATGAACTCACTTCACTCAAACATAAGTGAAAAGAACCAGCACTTAACTAATGAAAAGATACTTCAGGAAAATGAATCACAAACTGCTATAAAGGAGATCTCAAAGTAGAACTCAAAGAAGTGACGGTAAGGCAACAGAAGAAGATAAGGTGTAAGTTGGCAGTATTCACAAAATATTATTTGAACAAATATTTATGAATAATATTAAGTAAAAAAGTAAGGATGGAGACAATTAAGACAAAAAAACAGCATATACATAATTCATAGCTCTGAAGAAAAAATAGTGGATAAAACATTTGTAGATATTATTCAAGAAAACTTTACAAAAATAAAGGAGATGACTTTACATATTGAAAATACATCATTTGTATTAGAAACAGTTGAATTAATGCTCAAATATGAGTTTTATTCCAATAAATGTATGGGCATTAAAAATCTTGAGAACGTACCGACAGAAAATAAAGTCATCCATCAACAGGAAAACTCAGGCTGACGAAAGAGTTTCCTGCTATAATATTCAGAGACAAAAACTGTGGAACTTTGTCTATAATGTCCTGAGAGAAACAGAGCCTCAAGGATTTTCTAGGTCAAACTGTCTCTTAAGTAAAAATGCAGTAGAAAATTATTTTTGGATGTGGACATGAATACAGGGAATGTATTTCCCATGAGTAATATATTTTCCAAGAGTCAATATAGAGGACAAATTTTAACTAACCAAGAAATATATAGAGAAACTAGCGAAAGATGCAAGCCAAGCCTTTTCCTTTGAGTGTGAACTGGTATTCTACATCATTTACTTCTGTATACATTCATCCTTCAGGCTTTATCTGTAATGTCCAGATTATGTTTTAAGGGGCAGGGTCACTGAAATCTTGGTGAGTAAATATTGTTATTGTGCACCAGATTGAATTGCCATCTCCTTTTGGTCAGGTGGAAGGATTGTGTATTCAGGCTCTGATGAGATTAGCCAATAGGCCTGCATTGTTTAATGCGTTGTTAGTAGAAATGAAATATGTTACCTCCAAGGGGACATCTTTAGCAGCCAACACTGACAATGTTCCTCCTATTTTCTCCACATATCGAATAGCACTTGTTACTGATGATGAATTCTCCAAAGATCCAGGACCCTGAGCGAGAACAATGTGGAATGGAGCCCCTCACCAATCCAGGTTGAATATGTAATATGAGCAAGGCAATGGAACTTGTGGTTTTAACCCAAGGAAATCTCAGGGCTGTTGGCTGGGAATTGTTTTATTCAGTATGTGCATAACTAAACCTGTCTGGACAATAGAACATCCGTAAAGCAAAATGAACATAGACTCTTAGATTTACACATTGCTGCCCCAATCCTGTTCTCCCTCACGGTTGTCTCACTTGCCACTTCACTTATATTTTCCTTTTAATTATATAATCATCTTAATAGAATCTTCCCAATGGATTAAACTTAGCTTTTGTAGAAACGCACCTTTGTCCTATCCTACTCATATTTAATTGGTTTATAGCATGCTTAATTAAATTACATAATTACACTCACAAATGCAACTTGCTTTAAAGACAAGCAGAACTAAATCTTTGTAGACAGTGGAGAGGGAGGGTTTGAAAACCTATTATTAGCAAGTTGTAAACAGGTAGTAGATGCTAATGTGTTTTGTAAGAGAAAGTGGAAGTGAGTGGGTGAGTTAAACGAAAGTCGCTTAAGGTAGTTATTATAAATATTCACTCAATATAATACTATGCAGCCATTTTAAAATTGTAGATATATTTTGTGTAGCCATTGAATATTATAGCTACACATACGTGTGTACACATGTATGTATCTCAACGTTGCTTTGTGTGTGTGTACATGTTCACATAAGAATGTCTAATCTCTCAATAGTTGTTATCTTTTACACTGGCGTTAGAGAACCAAGAGGAAAGAAAAATATACATACATACATATATATATATATATATATAACATATATGTATCTTTTGTTTTTTTAAAAAATCTTAAAACATTTTTATAAAGTAAAATTTTAAAAGTAAGCATTTTCAACTGCAGCAACACAGTCTTAGAAAATGTTCTTCAATATCAGATTGCATAGCACTGTTGGTCTCCTCGAAATGCAAGTCATCTTCAGAATGACATTTTGTTTTGTTTTCTTTTGTTTTTTGTTAAAGATCAAAACTGAGCCTTCTTTAATATGCTTTAAGAATGGGCAACATATTTTGATCATAGGAGATGATTGTTGAGTGCCTATTGATTTCTCTTTGTTCAAAAACTAACCTCATTGATTAACCAAAGAGAGTCTTTGACCGAGTAGAAAGTAGAGGGACAAGAATTTTCAGGACAATGCTTGGATTTAAAAATATTTAATGTTTACTGCTCTGTCTTATCATTCCTCAAACATGTTTTCTACTTGTCTGGGCCACAGAATGAAGTGGAAATTGGAAGACCTAGATCCCATTAGAGGACAATTCTTTTGCCTCCAAGGGTTGCAACTTTTCCCCAGCAGATACTGGGCTCCATCATGCAGACAACCTTCTTTAGTGAGAAAATGCACAACTGAATTCCAATCAGCTAACATTTCTTCTCTGCCTGAGTCATGACTGAGTTATTTGAGAGAAAACTTCTTTCTTTTCTATAGTTATTTTGCTGAAAATCATCATCAAAGGCTATGTTTTTTTTTTTTTTTTTTTTTTTTTTCTACTCTCTTTCAAAGTATGGACACTTATGTTGAGTGTTTGGTGCTAAGTTAGACAGCCGCAGTCTTACTTTTTTCAAATCTTCTTTCCTTATTTCTTTCTCTTTATTCCAAACCTTGTCAGTGTTGCTACAAAATTAACTGAACTCTCAGTTAAGTAGAGCTAATATTAATCTAGTTCTTACCATTTTATGGTATTCTTCATAGGAATTAGGTACATACAGGAAGGAGTTTTATTTGACCAGAAAATGGTTTGAAAATTATATCCTATTATTGTTGTGTTATTGTATGTTTTTCCACCCAGTATGGTTTTTGACTTTCAACACATTTTATGTGAAATGTTTTACATGGAACTAATTATTCACAACAACAAATCCCTAATCCAGTATCAGTCATTCACTGGGTACTTAAGAGAAAGAAGGTTTTATGCTCTCTAAAAATAATTGCATTGAATCTACATTTTCTCATTAGGGCAGAGTTTAAAAAATGATCACAAAGATGTGTTCAAAAGAAAAGCTCATTTAAAATACATTTTTTTGTGTGCAAAATGCTTATTTTGTGTACATCGATCAGATTGCTGAGGAGCTTATATCCTTTCCTCAGGGCCTCTGTAGTAGCCAAGATGGTTTACTTCATTTATCAATATTCAAATCTGACACTTGGAGGCTGAGCATTTACAGAGAAATACTCATGCCATGGATTTCACATTTCTCCTCAGCCAATGAAGCCAGGTTTAAAAAAATAGTAAAAGAAAAACAAGAAAAAGGTTTAGTAGTTAGCATTAAATCAAGTTTTACCTGATGGACTTGGGAGGATGGTTTTAATAAAGTCAAGTCAGAGAATGTATATAATTCTCTTCTTTCTTCTTTTTGTTAATTATTTGAACTTTTTACTCTGTGAAAACATTTCAGATGGGCCAGGTGCGATGGCTCATGCTTGTAATCCCAGCACTTTGGGAGGCTGAAGTGGGTGGATCACGAGGTCAGGAGTTCAAGACCAGCCTGGCCAATATGGTGAAACCCCATCTCCACTAAATATACAAGAATTAGCTGGGCATGGTGGCGTGTGCCTGTAATCCCAGCTACTAGAGAGGCTGAAGCAGGAGAATCACTTGAACCCGGGAGGCAGAGGTTGCAGTGAGCCGAGACCGCACCACTGCACTCCAGGTTGGGCAGAAGAGCAAAATTCCATCTAAAAGAAAAACAAAAAAAAATTCAGAAAGTATTATTTTATTTGTTTATATTTTAACCAATTTTAAGGTGACTTGTGGTTTTTATATGCCAATAAATATGGAGAGCTATATGGGGATGGATCTTATTTTTTCCAAACTGTATTATTCATAACTGTATTATATCATGGTTTCTATGAAGAACATTCTTGTGCAAGATGATATGATATAGTAAACTCTGCATAGGAGTTCAGAACGACTGAAGTTAGGGGTTATATCTCTAGTGTGTATTTACGATGTAAGCTTAGGGCAACTGTTTACCCTTTCTAAATCACAGTATATTGGAATATACTGGAATTATAGCATGTTGGATTTCCTTTTTTAAGAGAAGAAAATAATGTACAGACACAGGACCCCCCCCACCCCTACTCTGCACACACGAAAGTACACATATGCATAGTACTAAGCACAAAAGCAAGATATTTTGCCATTTTAAAGATAAAATATTTACATTTCTAAAAATACAATGAACTCTGACAGAAAAAGCATCTTTACTGCAAGATCGTATTGCAAGATCTGCCCTTCTTGTAACACATCCAAAGGTGAATGTCCTTCAAGATGTATTGGCTATGCATAGCAATTTATTACCTGGCCTTATTCTGAGATTTTAATAGGCAGAAAAATGCTCCCACCCTCCTACTCCTCAAAAGAAAAAAAAAAAATCCAGGACCTGTTCCCTGAAACCTGTGCATGTTATAGTACATGACAAAAGGGGATTTGCAGATATAATCAGGACTATGGACCTTCAATATGTGGAGTGCCTGGATTTTTCAAGTGGGTTCAATCTAACTACATGAGCCCTCAAGAGAAGGGAACTTTGCAGCCCGGGAGGAAGTCATGGGGATTTTGAGTGTGAGCGGGACCTGCAGTGCTGTTGCTGGCTGGGATGCAAGGACCACATGTGAAGCCCAGGGACAGACCTCTAAGAGCTAAGAGCAGACCCTGGTTGACAGCTAGCAAGGAAACAAGAAAAAGTCGCCACAACTGCACACAACGAAATTCTGCCAGGCTCTGGATTTTTCTCCAGAGCCTTCAGGCAGGAGCCCAGATACCCAACACCTTGATTTGGGGCTTTTGAGACTTGAAACAGAGATACCAGTCGAGCTAACTCAGACGTCTGACCTACAGATCTCCGAGATCACAAATTGATGTTGGTTTAAGTCCCTACATTGTGGTAATTGATTATGGCAGCAATAGAAAACTAATACAGAGTCTGAGTCTAATGGCCCCAAGATTAAGAAGAAGCCACATCCTAGCCCCATATCTCAGGCTGCCACGCAATCAAGCAACTACCCCACCCACAACCACCAGACAGTGAAGTTGAAAAGGGAGCGTTGGTGGAGCACATCCTTAATGTCATTTACACTTTTAGAGAAATATGGTTTTGTCTGCAGAGTTGAGTCCAGATGACTTACCTGAAAAGCTTAAGATCATCACTGAAGAGGAATTCCAGTCTGTTTTGGGGGGTCTTGGGACTATTCTAAATAAAGCTGGAGCTTAAATTCTGGAGAGGTTTTAAAGCAGCCTCTCAGCAACTGAATCCATCTTCACGGTATCCCTGTGTGTTTGTAAATGATGTATTGAGCTTCTCCACAGGGCCAGATGTTGATGTGCACTTTTATTTGCTGGACAGGGGATTATAGAGAACTCTCAATATCCAAGCGTCCATTCTGGATTTCATTAGGGAACACTTGAGCTATGGTCACTCTCGGGTTTAAACAAGGATCCAAGCTCAAAGCGCAGCTGTTTCCTTCTCTTTTCCAGGTCAGAAAAAAACAGTGCTGCTCGAAATTGACCAGGTCTCCTGTCTACCCCCTACTGGTCTCTCAGGCTGCCCTTTGATTTCAGCTCCTCCCCCGCTGTCCCCATATCCTGCCTCCCTGACTACCTGGGTACACCTCGCTTAAGAGGAATGAAGACCCAGAGGGACAGCATAGCTCGTCTACTTCTTTCCATCACAGTTAATTTGTCTATTTTCCTTGGTAAAGACCCAGCATTTCCAGTAGTGGAGTGGATTAAGTTTTGTGAAACCATTTTACCTGAGTGGCAATGTGTTTCCCTGTGCCCCACAGCGAATCCATCAGCTTTCATTGGAAGGGTTGTCAGGGCATTTCCTGTTTGCTTGTATACAGCTAGGACTCACTATGGGGAAGGAACTCTTATTTTTTATTCCTGCCTCAGCGTTCATCTGACTACCCCTGCTCTGTATAATATACAATGTGTACTATATGAAGAAGCACTTTAGTTTTACTAGGTCTAAATTTATTGTCTTTTTAATTTTATAGTATTTCTTTTCCCCATCTATAATGCATAGCTTCATTTTTGGCAGTCTGCATGTCTACCAGCACACCCGTCCAAAAACCCAGTCCTGGTGCTAATCAATAAACAAGAAGAGCCTTTTGTCAGAGTCATTAGTCTCTGCATTTTATTCTTTCTCAGCAACATATATCCAAAAAAAAGACAGGGCGAGTGAAAACTATTAACGAACAGAAGACCTGCGGGAGTTGCTGTTAGCCCACTTACTTCTCCGTTAAAAACTTTTATTTTTAATCAAACCTTTCAAAAACTTTTTTCATTCTTCACAGATCAATACCTTCCTATAAGAAGTGGGTATACCTTTTCTGGTAGTTACATTTAAAGTTTCTAAGGGATCATTTAGGTATTGATGCTGCAGTGGAAGAACTGAATAGAGTGTATTTGACTCTAATCAGCTGAACTAAAGCAAGAATTTTGTTTTCCAAAGTTCTCCAAGAGTTTTGCTAGAATTTCACTTACTCATATCTTCTTTCTTTTATCCACTTACCTCTTTTCTTGAAATTTAGTCCGGTATTTCTGAAGTCTTAGCTCACGTGTGAATTCCATGGGGCGTACGGAGTATAGACACAGGCCCATCTGGTTCTCTTCTGATTCTGCCACTCAGGCAAGTTATTTAAATTGTCTCAGTCTTCATTTACTCATGTGTAATATTACCTATCTAACAATTTTGCAGGAAGTGTAAGATGCCGTAATGCATGTAAAGCACTTAATGCATGCAATAATGCATGCAAAAGCCTAGCCCTTTGGAAACATTCAATAATGAACAGTTACGAGTTTTACTTTTTTTTTCTATTTCCAACTTGTATACTCCTATTCAGGTTTTTAATCCATCTTCTCAAAACAGCACGAGACAGGACACAGTGCTCGGGGCTTCTGTAGAAGGCACTCTTGTAACAGCAAGAGGAATGTCAGCAGTGCCTGCTGGCAGGAGAATTCTGGGGAAATAGGAGTCTGCAGTGTATGTGTGCTATACACTGAATGTTTGTATCCCCCCAGTGTTGAAATCCTAATCCCCAATGTGATGGAATCTGAAGGTGGGGCCTTTGGTAGTTAATTAGGTCACAGGTAGGACCCTCGTGAATGAGAAAATCACCCTTATAAAAGAGGCCACAGACAGCCTGCTCCCCTTTCTCCCACCACATGAGGTTATAGCAAAAATGAACTGGAAAGTAGGCCCTCACAAAACACTGAATCTGCTGGCATCTTGATCTTGGACTTCCCAGCCTCCAGTACTGTCAGAAATAGATTCCTGTTGTTTATAACCCAACCAGTTTATGATATTCTCTGATGATAGTCTGAATGGATTAGACTGACTGGCACATTTCCTCATCTCTAGGAAGGTGACCAGAGCTAGTGAGGTCACTAGGAAAGGTGGTATGAATAAGAATGCCCAATGCTGATATGGTGATGACAGGTGCCTATGTTCAGAAACACCTGTGTTCTAGGTTGTTGTTTAGGAGCAGGTGCATTGCAGAACAGAAATTACATTTGAGGTCATATAGAGCAGGCCAGGCTGCTCCCAATATTAACTTCATCGAACAACTACCCTGACCCACAGATGCATCAGCTAACCTGCTGCCTTTGTATGGCTCTTTACAATTTTCCCTGTGAAAGAAGGTACCATTTTGACTTTCATAGTTAAGGACAATTATGTTCAGACAGGCCTGGAAACCTGCTCCAGAAGTGGTGGGGCTGGTCAAGTTCAGAACCTCTGACTCCAGATCCAGGCATTCCCACTGCTCCCCCATTAACTCCCATGAATGGATTAATGCCAGCTATCAAAGGGCTTGAGGCTGTGAGCTCCATTTCTGTCACCCTTTTGCACCCTCTTGCCTTTTACCACGGATGATATGGCAAGAAGGTCCTCACCACATACCAGCACCTTAATATCAGACTTTCCAGCCTCCAGAATTATAAGAAATAAATTTATTTTCTTTATAAATGACCACTTCTGTGGTAGCAACACCTCTGTTACAGCAACACAGAGTGAATGAAGGTGGAAAGGCAGTTGCAGTGGTGGAGTGGCGTGATAAACACATCCTCGACAACTTGTCTCTTCATTTCCAATCCAGCTTTCTTTACACAAAGCTGCTCTCCTCCAGCTTCCTTGATTTCATTCTTAAGGGCAAGATGAATACCCAAACCCAGGCTGAGCGCAGTGGCTTGTGCCTGTAACTCCAGCACTTTGAGAGGCAGAGGTGGGCGGATCACTTGAGGTCAGGAGTTCGAGGCCAAACTGGCCAACATGGTGAAACCTTGTCTCTGCTAAAAATACAAAAATTAACCGGTCACGGTGGCACGCTCCTGTAGTCCCAGCTATTCAGGAGGCTGAGGCGGAGAATCACTTGAACCCAGGAGACAGAGGTTGCAGTGAGCCGAGATTGTGCCACTGCACTCCAGCCTGGACGACAAAGCGAGACTCCTCTCAAAAACAATGAAGCAAACAAACAAACAAAATACACAAAACTCCAAACCCAGCAGGAACCAGTAAGGTATGTACTGAATGCCTTCAGTGCTGGAACGTCCAGGTGGATTTGGCTATCACAGTTGTTTTGTTTCTTATCTGCTGTAGCTGGTTTCTTCCCTCATTTCTCTTAATAGTTAAGTTTGGTTACAAAACTGGACACATCCCTGTGGCTGGACCAATTACAGAATTTCATATTGTTCTTACTGAGTTGCAGGTGAATTATGTGACCTAAATGAGCCAATTATTAGATTCATTCATGGAGACTGCTACAAGCAAAATTAGAGACGAAAACACTTCAAAAGTGAAGAACAGCTGGGCGTGGGGCGCACGTCTGTAATCCCAGCTACCCAGGAAGCGGAGCTTGCAGTGAGCAGAGATCACGCCACTGCACTCCAACCTGGGTTACAGAGCAAGACTCGGTCTCAAAAAAAAAAAAAAAAAAAAAGTGAAGAGGGCAGACATGGGAGGAAGAGTGTGTGTTGGGGGCAGAGCATCCCTACCAAGATACGATTCGTGTCCATGGGTCCAGGAGTGCCCAAGGCCACCTCCTCTTGGGAGAAGAGCTTCTCATCACGTTGGTTATTGAGTTGCATGGCATTGCCCGTATGTCGGTTAGGACTCTTAATTCTACTCTATTGCCCAGTGAGATTTAAGATGGCCACCAAAGAACTTCATTTTCAAGAGTCTTATCAAAGACCCCAGGGGCTTTTTATAGTCCAAGCATCGTTCGAAATCACCACCTTTTTACCAAATATATACATCTTTGCCTACATCATCTTCTGTTGTACACGTAACCATCACGTTTCACTCTGGCTAATGTGTTTTTCTGCTGGGCCAGCACCATGCATGGCAGCACACATCAAGTTATTGTAAGAAGTACATTTTTAATGGGCAAAATGGAAGCCCAGGGGGAATAGAAAATTTGGTTGGACAAAGACTGTGGTGAAGGATTTGGAATATGGAGAATATTGAGAAAAACATCTTTTCCCAGGTAGTCACAGGTAAGAGATGTGCTGTGTAGAATAAAAATGGCACCTGGACAATGTGGAAGACATTTGTTGAGGAAGGAGGGAGAAATCACCAAAACCAAGAAAATCAGCAAACAAAGGGCCCCCAAAGATTAACTTTGCTTTCTTCTTTATTTGCCCAGAAGCCATTCCCTTTACATTATAGCCAATAGACCCACTTTTATCTTCAGATTTATTTTGGATCTCAAATGATCTGAGAATCATTTCACTTGGTCTGATCAGAGTCAGATAAGGAAGTTACCATCATGTTCTTAGACTCTATGCTAGATATGGAGAATTCATTCATATTTTCTGAGTGAGATTTGTCTGTAGTAGACACTTTACATTTGCAAAACTGGACCCACTCAGGGTAATGAGTCATTTCATTACTGTACAGTCCTTTCTCTTATACGCAATGCTTTGAAGGCTCGAACTTATGTAAATAACAATTTTTAAAACCTCATATTTTACTGTGGAAGATATAACTTTATTGTACAAAATATGTTGTATCTATTTTACTGCAGTGATTCCAAATGATTCCGTCTGAGTTGTATGAAAGGAAAGGACTCGTTCTTGCTAAATATGGGTAATTTACCACCATCTGGAGGCAGAGGCATTATGGGATTGGTCCTATAAAATGAGCATTATATATGATTTGAAATGTGCTAAATTCTTCAGTTTAGTTTAAAATATTAATTTGGCACTAAAAACATATCTTTTGATTGGGTCATTTTATATCTTTATGAGGTTAATTAAACTTGCATAGTGGATTTATCCATGTGAAATTTCTGTTTTTCATTAAGACTGAACTTTCAGGGAATAAAAGGACACATGGTCATGTAGAGCAAATTTATTAAAATAGAGCAGGTTTTCTCCTCTAATCCAAAAAAAAATGGGCATTCACTGACAGGCCCCATCGATGCCCACACATACACTTAAACACATACACTCATATACACTCACATGCAGCCATGCACTTGCACACTTCAGCCAAAGAAATTGAGTGATCTAATTCTTTTTTATTCATATTTATATCCATCATATTTATTTACTCTCTTTCCCCCCTTAAACATGTATTTTTCTACTAAAATGGACAGTACATAAGGAATGTGTGCAAAGAGGGGAAATTAAATGGTATACTGTTGTGAGGGCCATTTAAGCCTGCAAGTGAAGAAGATGTGGAGAGCTCAGATGTTCTCGCTAACTTGGCATTATTTCTCAAGTGGGAGGGACTGTTATTGGGGTCTGGGTACTTTATAAGAGACTGAGTAATTTATAAAGAAAGAGGTTTGATTGGCTCACGGTTCTGCAGGCTTTACAGGAAGCACAGCTTTTGGGGAGGCCTCAGGAAGCTTTTCCTCCTAGCAGAAGGCAAAGCTGGAGCTTGCAGGTCACATGGCAAAAGCGGGAGCAAGAGGGAGAGAATGGGGGTGGGGAGAAGAAGGCGTCTCACATGTTTGAATGACTGGATCTTGTGAGGACTCGCTGCACGACATTTGGACAGAGACAAATATCCTACCTAAATCATCGGCATTGGCTGACTCTTCCGTAAAGGTTACCAGTTCTCTCATTGTCTGTTTATAAAGGGAAGAAAGGTTAAGACTGTCCTATCTGGCTCAACTGATTTGTGGCTGTGGCTTACAGATTCAACCTCTCAATAGCCTTTGAATTTTCTATTTTATTAATTTTCCCTTTAATTACTGCATGAATTGAATCTATATCTTCTCTGCTATTTTTCCAAAATGCTGATATAACGTACATCACCCTAAAATAGAACTTTGGTTAAATCACACTCACACTCAACAACGTGGACCAAGGCTGACTCTTGTTCACTTAATTAGTTTTGCAATGCTTCATGCCCAGCCAGCACCCCAGTGAATGAACGAATGAATGAGTGAGTAAATGTGTAAGTGAAGGAAAGCTCCATGCTGACCTTCCATTCATGTTCGTTTTTAAATGAGAAATTTACTTTCTGTGTTCACTACCAGCTTTGCTGCTTTTTTTTTTTTTTTTTTTTTTTCGCATACCCATATTTCCTTTCTTATTACCATCTTGAAAGGAAACACTTTACTGGCAATTTTAAGGCCATGATAGATTAGAGGTGGCATAGCATTAATTGTGATCAACTGTGGCAGTAACTACAGAGATCCTGTTATAAAGTTTAATTTACATTCTTGCTTTTTGTTAATCAGACCCAAGGAAGAATTATCCTATTTTTTATTACTTAAATATAAACCATAAGCTTAGATTTTTGAAAAAAGTATCTCTCCAGGTCGATACAAGGTCAGTGAATAATTTCTCAGAATTGTTTCCGCCTATGCTCAGCTGTTTATTAATTTTATCAGTCAAATTCCTGTCAGTGTTTCCATCCACTACACTATGCTTTTTTTTCTATAAAAATTCTTGCTCTCAGCATCACATGAATCATTTTGTGGCTATAAAATTGGTAAATAGTTAATTATATCCTGTTGACATACAATCGTTCATTGGGTGGAGGAATTCCAAACTTCAGTATGATCGAGCCCCTCATCTGTATTATTTAAATTTGCAATTGGGCAGACAGTTTTGAAAAGACCCCGATTAGTCACAATATGGTATTTAAAACAGAATATTTCTTCCCTCTGCCTCAAGTATGTTCTTGCAAGATATTAGAGATCACCTGACATGGCATGCTAAGGATATGAAAAATACGAGTTGGTCAATAAAGTCTGACTTATTGATCATTTCATTCTCAACAAGAGGGGAAGGTTTTTACCGACTTCCTAAAGTTATCTGGGTTTTCTTGGATACAAGATTGAAACCATCTGATGATGCTAAATTAAAAATTAATAGAAAATTACAACTGTTTGGTACCTACAAACATAAATATCTACAAAAATAATACATAGTTTTACTTGACATATATATGTGTGTGTATAGATATTCTTTTTCTAAATTATTAATTACATATTTCAAACAATTTTAAGTATCATAAAACATCACCATATGCAAATTCAATTTTACAAAAGTTCGACAAGAAGAAATAAGCACAGAAACGTATTTTTAGACTCTGTGGTTATTGCTATACCATCATTAAAAAATAATTTCTTATCACATGTAAACCCAAAAATTAAGAACATCTTTAGGAAGAATAATGAAGCTTTCCCACACACTACGAAACATTTTGTAGTCATTTTTCCCATTGGATTCACGGAGTGAGTTCTTCGGAGGAAAGAATTGATGACCTGTCATTGGCTCAACATCGGCGATTGACCCGTTGTGAGATTTTCAGGTTGTTTAGGATTCAAGGCCTCCCAAGGCTCTATATTATCATCATCATCATCATTATTTTAAATCAGAGGTGACCTCAGAAATTCCAAGGAAATATAGAGTACCTGGTCAGGTTGTGCCCCCAACCGCTCTATGACTTGAGGTTTATCCTAGCTCAGCACTGCCTGCTACTGGGTGGTGCTGTTTTCTGCCTAACTTGGGGATTAAGTGTTAGCAGGCCCATTTGTCTCTTAAGAGTTACAGCTACTCCCTCAAACTCCATTTTTACCTCTATATTTAATTTTTTTCTTAACTTCTCAGTTTCTTTGGATGTGGAAGACAGAGTTCCTTTCTTTCTTTCTTTCTTTTTTAATTTAATGGGAACCTTCTCTGAAACCTCAACAATATTGCCTTTTATTTATTTTTATTTTTTCACATGATGGTTTCTCATGAAAGTTTATCAAAGTTTAAAAGCTAGATTATAGCATTTCAAGGTTCATAGTGTTTTAGAGACCACAGAAATCCAATAATTTCAATACTTTTAAAACAAATGAGGAAACTGAGGTCAAGTGTGTTAATGAAATGGACTGAGTTAACAAGAGCTGGGACAGTTGAATGGATAATTAGCTCAGGGATTACTTCATTCTACCATTTGTTCCTCATAACCATTCCTTAGTATTAGGTCGTTCTCACATTGCTATAAAGAAATATCTGAGACTGGGTAATTTCTAAAGAAAAGAGGTTTAATTGGCTCCCAGTTCCACAGGCTGCACAGGAAGCATGAGGCTAGCATCTGCTCAGCTTCTGGGGAGGTCTCAAGAAATTTACAATCATGGCAGAAGGCGAAGTGAAGCAGGCTTATGTTACCACAAGAGAGCAGGAGAGAGAGAGAGAGAGAGAGAGAGAGAGAGAGAGAGAGAGAGAGAGAGAGAAGTAGGCAGTGCTACACACTTTTAAATAACCAGATCTTGTGAGAACTCCTTATCATGAGAACGCACTAAGTGAATGGTGCTAAAGCACTAGAAACCAGCCCCATGATTCAGCCACCTCCCACTAGGCCCCATCTCCAGCACTGGGGATTACAACTTGACATGAGATTTGGGTGGGGACACAGATTCAAGCCATATCAGTGAGAAATTTTCTACACCATGTCACAGCTTTGGCACTCTTTTATTGTTTACTTATGTATTTTCTGATACCAAGAATATGAGGAAATGTTCACCTGTATTTCACTTTCTCCAAGACATTGTATGTCATCCTATTGCTGTTTCTCCATTCAACATTTTTTTTTTTTTTTTTTTTTTTGAGACGGAGTCTCGCTCTGTCGCCCAGGCTGGAGTACAGTGGCCGGATCTCGGCTCACTGCAAGCTCCGCCTCCCGGGTTTACGCCATTCCTCTGCCTCAGCCTCCCGAGTAGCTGGGACTACAGGCGCCCGCCACCTCGCCCAGCTAGTTTTTCTTTTGTATTTTTTAGTAGAGACGGGGTTTCACCGTGTTAGCCAGGATGGTCTCGATCTCCTGACCTCGTGATCCGCCCGTCTCGGCCTCCCAAAGTGCTGGGATTACAGGCTTGAGCCACCGCGCCCGGCCTCTCCATTCAACATTTAATCAACACTTTCTTTGCCCTGAGCACTTTGGTAGGATTGGGAAGTACAAGATCATGACTATAGTTGTTGCATTTTGGAATCAGATGCATCTGGACCAAACAGTCATTTAGGGTGCGCCGTGATGATCCCATCCTGTCCTGTACTGGTCTGTATTTGGTGCTTCTTTCTCTGCGAAGAATGCTCAGCTCAAGGATGTATGGTGTGCTGCTTCAGGTAGAGATGCAGGGATGAGATGGGAGATGAACTGGATCCTGGATCATTTCTTTCAACGTGAACAAGTTTCAGGATGCTCAGAGCAGTCTACTCACACCTATTGCATGCTACTCCTCTCCTGAAGGCTGGACTGTGTCTGGGAACAATGCAGCTACTCCACCGCCGGATGAACTAACATGACCTACACACTGCATGTTTATAAATCATCCAAAGAGGCTTAAATTATGAGATGTGGAAGGACTAAGGAGTCTGCTCTCTGAAAATTACTTCCTAAGACACTCATTATTTCCACCTCTGTCTGCTTGCTTCCTAGAAATGAGGTGAGTAGGAGACAAATGGTAACAGAAACAGGTGGTAATGGCAGGAATCTGTGAGATGTTTATGGCGGGTCAAAATTGGCTACATTACTGAGGAGAGACAGGAGTGTCTTTGTGGCTGATATGTGGCATGTCTTTGTGCCAGACAAGTGGCAACTCTGTTCCTGGGATCCCTCCTGGAAACACACCCAGTGCCCAGAGAGCCCCAGGCTGAGTCCAGGACTGCTGCACTGGGCTCTCTAAGGGGAGACTGAGGAACGTTTGTCACAGGAAGAAACATTTGACCTGGTCCTTGAAGAATGAGAAAGGCGAAGGATGAGGACTTAAAAAAAAAGTCAACTTGTGGCCTGGAGTGGTGACTCACACCTGCAATCCCAGCACTTTGGGAGCCTGAGGGGGGCAAATCATGAGGTCAGGAGTTTGAGACCAACCTGGCAAACATGGTGAAATGCCATCTCTACTAAAAATACAAAAATTAGCCAGGTGGGGACTTGTAATTCCAGCTACTCGGGAGGCTGAGGCAGAAGAATTGCTTGAACCTGGGAGGCAGAAGTTGCAGTGAGCTGAGAGTGTGCCACTGCACTCCAGCCTGGGTGACAGAGCAAGACTCTGTCTCAACTTGTATGTTATTTGATGGCTATATTAATTTTTTTTTTTTTTTTTTTTTTTGAGACGGAGTTTTGCAGTTTCGCCTAGGCTGGAATGCAGTGACACAATTCTGGCTCACTGCAACCACTGCCTCCTGGGTTCAAGCAATTCTACCCCATCTATGTTAACTTTTATTGAACTGTGAAGTGGTGGTGATGAGAACCAGGTTGGAGGAGATTCAGGATAAAAAAATAATGGAAGCAGAAGTCTAGTCTACTCCCTGAAGACGTCACAGCATTTGGTGTGCACTCAAGGTGCTTTTCCATAGGTCATAGTGATGTTTGTGAGTTACAGTGGCCTGTGGATGTGTCTTTCACTAGACTTGGGACTGGAGAAAGTTTTTTGGTGTCCGTCCTTTCCTTTAGCAGGAGACTTGGTGCATAGTAGGTTTTCACTAAATTTAAAGCTGTTAGTGAAGAAATCAAAACTCTTGCTCACGTTTCCTGGCGGACCAGGCTAGGTAAATTTGTTTTCAGAAATAAATGAACTCCCATAATTTCTGGCTTCCCCTATAGGAGGTCCCTTGTCTCCTTCCTCTCATCTTTTGCTTACTTCCAGGTGCCCAGGCCTCTGCATTATACAAAACCCTTTCATCAGATGTATTTAATACATGTTTCTTAAATGTAAACTTTATACAATGCTACTCTTGAAGCATGTTAGATTTCATTATTGTTGGGTAATTCCAGGCTGAGTTACATTAGAGGCATTTGAGGCACTGGTCAATGGTGCTTGAGGGTATGAAGGTGGGGAAAGCTGTTTCACTGGAGGTGAGCCTTCGGTTTCCCGAAATGACCTTTATCTGGGAGACTGTTGTCCCAATCCGTCTGGCTTTCTCAGTGCCTTCCATATGGTGTCTCCCTTCCTGCCCAGGTCCCTAACGCCTGCCTGTGCTCAGCCGTCTTCAGGGCAGGCTTCTCGCTGCAGCATCCCAGTGGACTCCGTTTCTGGGTCCTCTTTCTCTCTCTTCTTTGCTCACTCTGACTCATTCTGTCTTCACATGATCGGATACTTCTTATTGCCTTCCTACCTTTGATTTAAAATAAATATATGAGGCCAGGCGCGGTGGCTCAAGCCTGTAATCCCGGCACTTTGGGAGGCCGAGACGGGCGGATCACGAAGTCGGGAGATCGAGACCATCCTGGCTAACATGGTGAAACCCTGTCTCTACTAAAAATACAAAAATTACCCAGGCATGGTGGCGGGCGCCTGTAGTCCCAGCTACTCAGGAGGCTGAGGCAGGAGAATGGCGGGAACCCGGGAGGCGGAGCTTGCAGTGAGCTGAGATCCGGCCACTGCACTCCAGCCCGGGTGACAGAGTGAGACTCCGTCTCAAAAAAAAAAAAAAAGGAAAATAAATAAATAAATAAATAAATAAATAAATAAATAAACTGCCTATTCAGGAGACCAAACCTGAGTTTATACTGGCTAAGCATAGCCTGAATTTTTCTATCTTTTTCAAGTTGTTCACTTACTATCATTAAACTTCCTGAGACCAGCAATGTTTACATTATTTAAAATTTTCATAAAATCTGATACTGGTTACGGTATTTTTTTTTTTTCTGCCCAAGATACATTCGATTTAACCCTAGTTTTTTGCTGTACTTCCCTTGTTTGATGCTATCTGCAGGAATCCCACGGGGTGTGGGGGCTGCCAGAGTTGCTGAATATACAGAGGGAAACTGGATATTCACTAGCTATGTTCTGGGAAGTCATTGAAAATGTGGCTTTTGAGTGAAAATGAAAAACAGAATGCCATCCCTCCCCTACAGCTTCACCTTCATGTCATTCCGTATACACGCAACTGATGCTCGTCTCAGCGTCTCCACTTCAAGGCAGACACAGAGGCTGTGGCTACTTTAACGCTGAGTCAGTCAGATGTACATGTGAAAACTGAAGCTTTTACCTAGAAATGTGATGTAATAGTAAACTACCGTATGCAAGAAGTCTGAAATATGTTTCTGATATACTTTTGTTGGAGGTGTAAGTTTTTTTTTTTTTTTTTCTCCATTGGAGTGGCACAGAAAGAGATACTGTTGAATGTCAAAAATGGCACAAAATTAAGGGTTTTAAGAAATAAAAACTGCAGCAGGAGCTTGAAAGACGGGACTTTACTGATCTGGGCCCTAGATTGGCACAGTTCCCTGCACAGCAGGCAGCAGGCTTGGTCTGACTCCTGAACGCTGTGTAGTTTAGGTTCTTCGCCTGGGGCATTTGAATCAGTGTGGGCTGTGGAGCAGCCTGTGGAGTGTGCTTTTACATACTTGGTATTTATTTGAATTGGGACTCAACGTTATTTGAAATGCCTACCTGTGCACCAATGTGTGTGCAAGGCTTACTTCTTTGCAGGTCTACTGTGAGGAAATGTGAATATCAGAAGAAATGAAAATTTACTAAGTGGTCATCTAGGAACCATCCATGTAACTGCAAATGCAGATACAATTTCCTTTTTTAGCCGTCTTTGCAAAGCCTTCAGTAAAGGAGAACAAATATTGAATAATCTAACAGCCAATAAAAATATCTTGTATGCAAAATGTTTACCCGAAGAGACACAATTTGAAAACATCAACAATTAGTTTTGTTTATAAATCAATAAATTGACAAGTGTTTATAACCCATCCTATGTCCTTCCCACTAAGATACAAAGGAAGTGTCACTCAGGGAATTTACAGTCAAGTCTGAGATAAAACCTACGTGATATAAAAAGAGTGCACCATTACATGCTGCATTCTGTGGTTCATGTCATAAGTATTCACATGTTAGAAAGAAAGAAAATAAGTGAATAATGTATTTTTTTCAACGTGCAGCAAATCACTTTTATTTCAATATAGGTCATATCTATAGCTAGTATTTAAAAGGAGCTAGATGATGTTGCAAAAAATGAACAGATGTCAGTCTCTTCTCTATTTTCTCTAGATAAGACATGCATCCCTCTTTTGGACAGCTTCCCTAGAGTTGTTCTTCTTAGTCAGGCAAGTCCTAGCCTTGAGGAACAGTGGTAGCCAGGCCTTTATTTTGACATAATCAGACACTCCTTATTGTGTCAAGTGTAAAGACTTTCAGGTAGCACCAGGTGAGGAGAAAGAGTTAATTTTTACAAGGTGTCCTTAGACGAGGAAGACTTTCTGGAGTAGACTTGGGTAGCCCTAAGCAAAATCTACTGATAGGAAAGGATTCAGTTTCCAGAAATGAACTTCCTAGGAAGAACGAGTGAGACCATGCTAAAGATTTGCTTTCAGCATAACTTAGCACCAAAGTATTTGGGAGAAGGACTGGCTTTTACAGAGCAGGAAGTTAGGCTGGAGGCCACTTGAAGACCTTGTTGTATTTTCTTTGCCGTGTTTTGGAAAGCAGAGGCTGGACATGTGAGTGTGAACTAAGAGAACGTTGAACTTGAAAACAATTTATATTTTTTTCTGTACTGAAGACTCATCAAGGAAGTTAAAAGAATGGCTTATCTATATTTTCATTTGCTGGTAGGCTTCACTGATGAGTGTTGGTTAATGTCTCTTGACTCTCATTATTTCTTTACCCTCAGAACAGCCCTTTGATGAATTCAACTTTTATACATACATTTTTCTGCATGGTGTATCTCCAATAACATGAGCCCCAATTCAAATAAATATCAACTTAAAAAAAACACACTTCACAATCTCCTCTAGAGTTCCGTCCATTAAATAACCTTAGCAGAGGAAGCTAAACTCCATGGATTCCATCATAACTGCAAAATATGCTGCCCACTTTTCCCAATGCTCCAAAGTTACAAATTCTTATAATCCTTTAGGCCTTATTCGCATTTTAGAATTCTTGTTTTTTGCAGATCTTCACCATTCTAAGTGTGAGGCCTCACTCTCCCTTATGGTGCATTTTGGACTAGCAGAAGCATCTCGAATCAGGACATACAGAGTCACAGGACTGTGCAGTGCTGGCTCAACAGCAGTGCCAAGTGGAAGCAGTCAAAGCCACAGTTTTAGTGGCTGAGTCTGACTTTCAGTTTTTTGTTTTTTGTTTTTTTTTTGGTCTTTGTCTTGTTTGGAAGTGGCACTGAACACTGAAAACAAGTAGAGTTCTTCAAATTGCAGGGAAATATCAAGAAGGAGCTACTAGACTTCTTGTTAATAGGATCAAGCTCTCTAAGAGCTTGGTTAAGAATTGCCATAGTAAGTAAATTGGGAGGAAACACAGAGAGAGAGTGAGAGAGAGCTGTAACCACATAGGTACACTAAGCTGCCGAAGAGGGTCATGCCTGCTGCAGATGATGGCGCAACCAAGAGCCGCCTCACAATGACATTTTTGACAATAGATGAGGAAGTTAAAGTCCAAAATAGTCATGTCATTCACTCAGGTTTACATGATCAGACAGCAACTAAGCAGAGGCTGGGAATATGGCCAGAATTCCTTCTTTGACTGCAGTTTAGTGCACTTTCCACTCCTATGGAAGGACTTTCCTGAAGCGGTCCAGATATTGATCTTATTCATCAGAATACGAGAGATTTGAATAGATAGGTATGTGTATGTGCACATGTATACAATCATTGCAATCAAAATTTAGTTTCTCACACATATTAAGTCCAGAAAAGCAGAAATGTCCATGTTTGTCGGGCTGTGTGGGTCCCAGTCCTAATTCTTCTTTAACTTTCTAGGTCAACCATACACAAGCAATGTAAATTCTCAAATCTTAGTTTACAATTAAATAAGTGAATGCTACTACCTCTGTGTCCCAGTGCACTAAATGACAGAATTGCTAATTTCCTACAATTTTTAGAACTCTGCTTTTACTGTATTATTGGAATGAAATGAAATGAATTGGTTGAACTGATGGATGGAGGCCTTTGAAATCCAGATATAAACTTTGGTTATGAGCAAAGTAAAGATAAAATGAAAGCAGCAATTTTACTAGATTAATCTGGTAAGAATACACTTTGATAAATGGCTACATCTGAATCATCATGTATTGCATGAAGCAAAGCTATTTTAGGATCTGAACTTTAAAGTCAGTTATAAGGTTTGAAAATGTAGTTCTTCAGGAGTTTTTTTTTAACGGTTTCAACTTCCACAGAAAGCTGGGATTTGGACAGGTGAGATTAATGAAAAAGACCATCCTTATGTCCTAATGGACTGGACCAAGGCAAGGAAGAAATGTATGGGAGGACATATTCTGGGCTGAACAGGAGAACCGCTGAAATGGTCTTAAAGGGAAAATCAGAAATTTAGATTAGTAGAAGGGGCAAGTAAATGCTCTTGAAGAGCTGGGTTAAGAGAAGAGAAACATGATTTTAACAGAAATTTGGAGTCGCATGTACCCAGTTGGACATGGCCATGGTGTCTTAAGGAATGTGGCTTTCAAGGAATAACCCAATGGCAAACTCAGGAAAGATGGAGTTTAATTTGCTTTCAGGTACTTACTACATGTGAATTCTGAAGGACAGCCTAGCGTCTGAGTCCTGAGAACTTGTAATTCTAAAAATGAAGTGATGATGTCATAATAATGATGACATCCTTCCCCTGTCACTCTTCACAAAGAATGGAATTAGTATTCCCGAAGAACATTAAACATTTCATCTTCATCTTAGGGGTGAGGTGATTACAATAAGGTGCTTTCCCATTTTAGGAAACAAAATAGGTCTAATGAAAACTTGTAATGATCAAAATCATGACTGGATTCTTCACTGCAATCTCCCATCTCATAGATTTTCTCTGTTCCTTTTCAAAGGATAATTAGGACTTCTGATTGCCTTTCTCCCTTCCACCTTAAGGGTGGTCAACTTCTATGAGCCCTTGTAATACACGACAGATTCAAAGAAAGAGGAAGAACAAGCCAGATAGGTGTTTCCGCTTGGGGAGTCACAAACTCCAAGGGATTCCCCTTATGAAAGACAGGAATAGTGTCAGTCTCCATGTCTGCTTTGCAAAAAAAGGTGATGAAATAATAATTTTGATTTTTCTTTTTTTTAATTTTAATGTGGGCTATTTGAATAACTGTTTCATTTATAATATGTAGTGGCAACAAAATGAGTATCATAATGTGTCAATCCATGGCTGAATGTCATTAATACGTACTAGTTGATAGCCTTCATTTTGAGCATATTATTGTTTAAAAACATTGATAGTGAAATGCATTAAGTATCAAAGTGTACAAAATTGATATTAATTCTGCAAATTGCCTCAAGATGAATTGATCAGCAGGTTGATAATTTGCATTCATCTAATCCAAATTCTTATATGGCAACTTAGGATGTCTCTGGCTCTTTAAAAACACATTTAAGAGGAAAAATGTAGTGATGATTATATCCAAAATTGTCTTTTGTTTGTTCAGAATAAAGCCTTTCCATGTCCTCAATGTATTATTTTTAGAAAAGAGCTTGCAAAGAACAGCCTGAAAACTCCCATGCCCTAATTTAGAAATAGCATACAAAATCTATACAAATATACTCATTGTTTTTTCAGAAAAAAGATTATAAGCATCAGTTTATGAAACATATTTGATGTTATAATTATAGTTAAATTTCAATTACTATTTAGAATGCAGGCATTCACATGCCTTGGATACACAAACCAAAAATGATACAATGTGCAATTTTCTATTTACTTGCTGGAAAAACCCAAATCATTTCTTACATAATTATTTAACAGTAATTGGAAGCACGTGTGCTGTTAGTAGATGGAAAAAGCTGAGACTGGTCTTTAAATGTTGTGAATAGTATTAGATGGTACTTAAATAAACGTTTTAATACAGTATTAAATGATTTATCAACTGTTTTTTAGACTAATCTGTATATTTTGTCATGACTACATCAAAGTTGTGAAATTATTTAAAATAATTACTAAGAGAGTTGAAATGTCACTCCATTAGAAGTTCAAGAGTAAAAGATACTGGGGAACTCAGATCAATGCAATAACTCTTGAGACATGTTAAAATAAGTAAATACAAGAAGACGGAGATTGCAATTAATAATAATATTTGCCATGTACCTATTTTCAGTTAATGCAATAAAAAGCTGAGACAAATTGCAATTGCTTCCATTGTAACTTCCAAGGAAACCAAAAGTTTTTATAACTTATTTATAAAGTAACTTACTTATAAAGCTGTGTAGAGAAATAAGTCTAAATTTATTCCTCCTTAATTTGGGAGGGAATTGGCTCAGGAGAATTTTGCCACTCCTGAGAAATGTCCAGAAGTCTCGAGTCCAGATACTGACACCACCATACAATTATTTCAGGGAATTCCAACTAGTGTTGAGTGGGCTTTCACTAAATATGAGATGCTGGGCTAGTGGAGTGAAGAATAACAACATCAGAAACGTCTGAAAGCGTTCCCTGTCCTCATACAGCCTGAGAGCTAATGTGAATTGAGGTCACTCAACTGCAATTGAAGGTGGAATGATTTTTATCTATCCTCCGACAAACACGGGGTGTTATGGACTACATGTCTGTGCACCCCCAAAATTCTTACGTCGAAGGAGGAGGTGGCTCATTGGGAAGTGATCAAGCCATGAGTGTAGAGACTTCAGGATGACATAAGTGCTCTTGTAAGAAGGGGAAGAGAGTGAATCTTCTCTCTCCTTCCGCCCTGTGAGGATACAAGAGAGCAGACATCTGCCACTCGGAAGACAGCCCTCACCAGAATCTGACCATCCTGGCACCCTTGATCTCAAACTTTCAGCCTCCAGAGTGGCGAGATATTTTCTGTTGTTCGTAAGTCACCCTGTTTATGGTAAACTGTTCTGGCAGCCAGACTAAGACTTTAGGGAACTGTAATTGCCCAGATATTGTGTTCAGCACAGTTATAAAAGTGAATGATAACAGTAATGATAATAATAGCCAAAAAATTGCAGCAACACGTGACATTTGTCTAATTTTGACTGCATGCTGGGTGGGTTCTAAGTGGCTTACATGTGTTAATTACTTCATGTAATCTTATGATGCAGTGTTTGTAGTATCTCCACTTTAGAAACAATAAAATGAAATGAGAAAGTTCCAGCTTTCGCAAGATGAATAGTTTAGTGGGCAAGGCAGAGAATTTATCACAATTAATAACATGGTGTGAGGTCTGGAGTGTGATGAGAACTATCCCAGGGGCATCTCACCCAGTCAACTTGAAGATGCTGTCAAAATACCTTAAGTTTGCTAAAGAATTGAGGGCTCATCTAAGTGATTAGTTTATGGGTGACTTAAACACATTTTTAGCACATTGAAAACATAAAATATATTTTTAATGATCAATTCTAAGGATTTTGTTTCATCACCTTAGGAGAAATTTATATTTTAATTTAGTGAAAAATTGTTGCCCAGTAAAATGTGAGCATTAGTCTAGAGTGCCCATGATTTGAGGTAGATGGTAGATACCAGAGCCTGATATTTATGTAAATAAACAAATTGCAGAAAAAGAGAATGAATTTAATAAAAGATTCCACGCAAGATTGTTTCAATGATTTATGTTGGTAGCACATCATTTAGAGTCACTCAAGATATTAAAATGAGATACAATATTACAGAGACTAACAGCATGCATGCTACCTAGAAGGCACTCAGCTAGCACTTGTGCTGTCACCTGTACCAATCAGCTTGGGCTTTGTATTAGGGTTCTCAAGAGGGACAGGACAAATAGGATATATATATATATATATATATATATATATATGGGAGTTTATGGTCGGCCATGGTGGCTCATGCCTGTAATCCCAGCACTTTGGGAGGCCAAGGAGGGCGGATCACCTGAGGTCAGGAGTTCAAGAGCAGCCTTGCTAATGTGGCAAAATCCCATTTCTACTAAAAATATGAAACTAGCCAGGCATTGTGACAGGAGCCTGAAATCCCAGCTACTCGAGAGGGTGAGGCAGGAGAATTGTTTGAACCCGGGAGGTGGAGGTTGCAGTGAGCCAAGACCATGTCATTGCACTCCAGCCTGGGTGATGAGGGAAACTCCATCTCAAAAAAGTGGGGAGGGTTTATTAAGGAATATTAACTCACATGATCACAAGGTCCCACAATAGGCCGTCTGCAAGCTGAGGAGCAAGGAAAGCAGTTTGAATCCCAAAGCTGAAGAACTTGGAGTCCGATGTTCCCGGGAAGGAAGCATCCAGCATGGGAGAAAGATGTAGGCTCAGAGGCTAAGCTGGTCTAGTCTCTCCACGTTCTTCTGCCTGCTTTTATTCTCGCTGCACTGGCAGCTGATTAGATGGTGCCCACCTAGATTAAGGGTGAGTCTCCTTCTCCTGGTCCACTGACTCAAATGTTAATCTCCTTTGGCAACACCCTCACAGACACACCCAGGAACAATGCTTTGTATCCTTTAATCTAATCAAGTTGACATTCAATATTCACCATCACAGACTTCCACAATACCACAGTCTGGATTGCTTAAACAACAGAAATTCCTTCCACGTCGCTCTGCAGGTTGGACGTCTGTGAACAAGTTGCTGGCAAGGTTGGTTTCTCCATGGGCCTGTCTCCTCGGTTTGCAGAAGACCGTTTTCTTGTTGCGTTCTCACATGACCATTCCTCCTGGTGTTTCTTTCGCTTCTTCTAAAGACCCCAACCCGAATGAATCAGGGCCCCTTCCTGATGATTTTGTCTAACCTTAGTGATCTTTGTAAAAGCTCTCTCCAAACACAGCCACATTGGGGATTAGAGATTCAACATAGGAATTTTGGGGGGACACAATTCAGTCCATAGCATCATGTGTAGCTTTCCCTGTCAAACAGGTAGCTTTCTCCACTTGATTTTGTAGTTTCTTGTATAGGCTGAGGTTTCAGGGTGGGTCTGTTGATTCATCCCATCATTCTTGTATGAATTTAGTCTCCTGTGCACCAGCAATGTGCCAGGCTTAGGGAGACACTGCTGTTAAGAGCCCGTCCCTGCCTCAGGAAGCCCTCTGGACAGGAGGTAAGCTCAAACAGACAACCCATCACCCTGGAGTGTCAGGGAAAGTTGAGAAAGTCCTAGCCGAGGCTGAGTCCTGGGAATAGAATGATCCAGGCTGAGGACAGGGGTGTCTGACCAGTGGGCACAGTGAGAGTTCCGCTTCTTACTGGGAGATCCTGGTGTGGTGTGATCCTGGGACTGTCAGTGGCCAGAATTGGTGGAGCACGCGGTCAAAATCAGGGAAATGAACAGCAGTGACCTGGAGGGGCTACAGTGGCTACATCATCAAGGTTTGCTTGGGCCATTTTGAGATGTGCACCACATAATTGATTTTCAGAGAGGAGCCTTTGAAAATGTAGACATTTTTGAAGTGATTTTAACTGGCAAGCAAGAAGTCTAATGCAGGCAGCAAGGCTGAGGAAATCATTGCACAATGGGAAAGGAAAAGCTGATAGAAGCGGTGAGAGTTACCGATTCATTGGGTCAATGTGGCTTTCTGCTTCCAGGTGCATAGGGGAACCATACAGCTGTAACCGGGTACAATGAACTTCCCAGAGAAAAAGTGGACTAAGAAACGTCTGCTTCTATTATCCGTTGTACTGGACTAGGAACTCAGGACAAGAGAATACTGTGACATTGTTTTCTTTGGGTTTCTGGATTAAGCAGATGTCCACTTGTGAAAGGTATTATGGACAGGAAATTGTGTGAGAGAAGTAGTTTTTAAGATGTCACTACATGAAATCCGCACAGAGAAAATGGAAAAAGCTGCTCTGGGAAAGCGTGAGGCTCAAAACTAAATAAGGAGAAGGAAGCACGCTGTCTGGCCCTTGCACTCACACCCACAGTGCATTTCTTGAGGTCAACTCTGTGCCCCAAAAGGGATTTCCCAGCCAACCCACACTCTGCTGTGGAAGGACAGAGGCCAAGACCACATCCATGTCTTTGAGGAGAGTTGCAGTATCAAGGCATGATGTGAAGACTGATTTGAACACAACACAATTTTTAAAAAATATACAGTATAGTTAAACATTTTAGTACCCACATGGTTTCTGTCCATTTAATAGCTAAAAAAGAATGAATCCCATAGTTAGCAAATAACCAATTTAGACATTTTAAAAACTAAAAAGAGAGTATACATGTTCATCACCATGCAAAGATTTATGCTAATTATCAATTACTGAGTTAAGACACTTCTCTCAAATATGAAAAAGAGGTACCTGAAGTCAGGCTTATTTTCAGTGCTTAGGCCTGATTTGCAAGGTTTCCATTAGAAACACAGAAACAAAAATTTCCTTTTGTGTTCCCTAAAAATTATGGCGATTTAGATTGAGGAAGTTCAGGATTTACTTTCATTGTTTCTGTTATTTGATGCTGTGTGAGAATGAATA
Source organism: Rhinopithecus roxellana (assembly GCF_007565055.1). Classification (NCBI taxonomy): domain Eukaryota; kingdom Metazoa; phylum Chordata; class Mammalia; order Primates; family Cercopithecidae; genus Rhinopithecus; species Rhinopithecus roxellana. Next base: position 7,073,438 of record NC_044566.1, read on the forward strand.
ATTGTCTTATAATTATATTTTAGAAAAAAATCAACAATTACATACATTATTAAGCTTTTTATTGTAATCTGCACAGAATCCATAAAAATCAATAAAGAAATACAACTTACTACAAAATTAGTTTTACTTTAAGCCTGATGGATGAATGGAAAATGCTTTCTCGTTGTGAAATTACTGTTTCACACAAAATGCTCTTTTCCTTCTCCAATTGAAGTAAGCATCAGCTGAAGAGTGGCAGAAACTAAAACCAGTGCTCAGGATTTTTACAGAAACAGAATGTATTACTGCAAAATATATTTCTGATGATTCATTTATGCTTTCATCTTTGACTGTCATGAGGTTAAAAAAACATCATTGTATATTCCATTGATCTAAATAAAGGTGCTTAAACCTTGGACTTACTGAAATTTTGGAGTAGATAATTATTTGTTGGGGGGTTCTGGGCTGTACATCATAGGATGTTTAGCAGCATCCCTGGTCTCTACCCACTAGATGCCAGTAGCTCCCCTCCTCCAAGTTGGCATCTCCAGACGTTGTCAAATATCTCATAGAAAGGGGCTGCATAATCACCCTGGTTGAGAACCACTGCTCTAGATAGAAAAAAAATGCATTTAAATAAATACTACCCATCCAGCTTTCTTTCTAAAGATTAAAACTTCAAAGCTATAATATAAACAGAAATTTCATCTCAGCTGGTCCAAAGCACCACCATGTCAAGACTCCCTTGCCTGAGGATTCAGTTGAGGCTGCTCAGGGCTCCCTTCCTAGGCCCAGAGCTTTTCTGTCTCCACATTAGAGAGCTGTCAGTACACAAGCAGTCTGGATGGAGCCAAAGCTTGTTGGCCCAGATCTTATTAATTCCTGAGCTGTTCAAATTTAAAAGCTTCTTTCTGACATAAAAGTTCTTTGAAAACCTGGGCTCCCTGAATTTCCACTGACACTTCTGGGTGTCACTGAGTTATTTGGTTTGAAGGAACTCCCATGTTAACTTAATCTTATTTGTTTCACAGGCATTCTCTCCCCTCTTCCCTGGGAGGTTGTTTGGTACAAATTATTGTGTCACTGTCCTGCCAGAAGCATCACCTAAAAGGGATTTTCCTTGCAAACCAGTATCAAAATGTCGGCAAGATTATCACAATTTGAGAGTTGGCGCCCTCATTGCCTCAGGGGCCTTAGCATTAAATCTCTTTGCTTTTTGAGTGAAACTAGCATGGAGTGGAGTTGAGAAATATGTTGATAATTAGTATCCTTATAAAGAGTATTTTCACGTGATGTTTCTTGCCAAGTTATGAGTATGAAGGTGGATGTAAAGCAAACATCAACATCTCAGCTTTAGACACATGTAGTCTAGGCAGCTTTATACACTGATGAGGAAAAACACACTGAGTAATTCAGAAATAGTTCAGAAAAAAAGAGGCATCCAGAAAAAAAACAGCAAGAAAGATAGTATCGGTCCAGAAATATCCCATTCCAAAACATTGAAATAACATAATCATTTATTAAGGGAAAATGAAATTCACTTTTTAAGTTTAGGTGAAGGAAATACATGAAAGTAAGTTATCAATTACTCCCTGGAGGAATTTAAGAACAATGCCTTACAAAATATTTTAGAATTTGACATTATGTCCAAAAAGGAAGTTCTTGAATGTTTTAAAAAAGAAAAGAGTGGGTTCTGGAATGTTTACTACATGAGAAGACCATGGAAAATAGAAAATGAAGAACAGCTCCCTGGTGAAAAATGATCTGCAAAGAACAAGGCTGTCTATGTAAGGAGATTAATAAAAAGACTAAAAAAGCATGAAAAAAAGCTATGGAAGATCCCAAAAGATGTGTCAGAGTTATTTAAAAAGGTATTACAGAGGTCTAGAGTGCATGATAGAACAGAAAAGCAAGACACACACACAAAATCCCCTTCCTAGACCTAATCAGTTAAGCACTGTACATGTCATATCAATCCTCTTAAGTATGAAATAGTCACTACACTGCAAAAGCCTCCAGATGTAGAGAATGAGATTAAACTGACTTTACAATGCCAAGAATAGAGCCAACTTGCATAAGCACCTTTGCAACCTTTACAACATAGTAAAGACAAAGAGATCCCCAGTAATGCCTCATGAATCATGCTTTAGTAGTTGCCTTTGAAATGTACTTTGAAATGTACTTTCTATTAGATGCAAGAAGGCTGTGCATGCATGTATAGGGGTGTGTGTGTATGTGTGTGTGTGTGTGTGTGTGTGTGTATAGGATGGAGATAGTTAAGCAACCGTAAGCTGTAGATGGTTCAACAAACCCAGATAAAACTGAAGGTTTATTGAGTTACTAAGAAAACAGGAAAGAGTCATATTATTGATTAGAACTCAATTTCTTTTTCAAGAGAAGCAATTGTAGTTTTCCTTCTAAACAAGAAAGAAAAAGTTTTTATAACTAAGATAAATAATTATTGTACATCACATAATTTTAATACCATAATGAAAAACAGCCAGGAAGAGGGTATCACCAACAACTCCCCAGAATTCTTTCCTCGTAGTCACAGCACTGGTGCCCATGACAGTTGCAGCCTCTGCTATGATGAAGTAGGAGGGGCTCTGCCACTTACTCCATGTCCAAGTGGGGTCACTGATAACATGGCCTTCCTTGCTACTTGTGCTACTAGACATAAACTGGGTCTCCATCCAAGCTCTGACAGTGACCGATGGAATCACTACCATTGGGGCATAGAAAACAGCACAGTGAATGCTGGGTCATCCTCTGACACCTTTTAAATGGGCTGAGTTCAGTGTCAGGAGACATTTGTAAGGGAGAGTGAACACCAACTTAAGCAGCACTGAATAACAATGGCAAATGTAGGAATGCAATTTTCCCAGTGTATTATTTTAGGGATGAGGGCAGAATTACTTACAGTTCCTACTTTTGAAAAAACTGTGTCTGGAAAGATTAAACAAGAAGTCATCCTTTGACGTCTCGTCTGGTGAACACTCAGTGCACACTGCCGTAGTAAATCGGCGTTCTTGGAGGAGCACTGAAAAAAACAGTCCTTAGAGGATCCTTCTGCTTTAAAAGAAAAAAGTAAATCAGAAAAATTACCAAGATATGCCTTCATGTGTGTGTGCGCGTGTGTGTGTGTGGGTGTGTGTGTGTGTGTTTTCGACCGTGCCTGGGCTGAGATTTTGATTTGAAGCTACAGGCCAGAGTTCCCGGGCCAGTCAAATACAGGCATATAGCATTGTATTGTGCTTCACGTTATTACACTTCGCGTAAGTTGCATGTTTTAGAAATCAAAGGTTTGTGGCAATTGTGTGGCAAGCAAGTCTATCCACCATTTTTCCAACAGCATGTGTCCACTTCATGTCTGTGTGTCACCTGTTGCTGATTCTTGCAATGTTTCAGACTTTTTCATGATTATATTTGCTATGTTGATCTCTCACCAGATCTTAGCTAGATCTTCTGGATAACTTTCTGCAGCTTCTACATCAGCACTTGCTACTTTGCCTTACACTTTTGTGTTTTGGAGATGGCTTCTTTCCTTAAACCTCATGAACCAATGGAGAAACAGACAGTTGGTGGAACAGTCAGAACCCACACGACATTTATCAATTAAGTTTGCCATCTTCATGTGTTTTACATGACTCTTGAGCATGGTCTTTTAGATGGAATGACAGGCAGTGCCTACGTTTGTAACTATGAACACCCTCCGTGGTTGGCCCTCCTCCCAGTCAACTGAGACAAGCCCTGCTCTCCTCTTTCTCATGGTGCTCACTGAAACTTGGAGTGCTGTCTTCTGTCGGGGCATGCTCCAGTGTAACTACCTGCCCAAGGTCATTCTCACTCTCCTGGGGCCAAAGCAAGAGAACATTCTTGACTTTTGGGCACCATTTACCAGGATTGACTTCCCCCTTTTTGAAATGTGTCCTTTTCTTTATGTGCATGACATCCCTCTCCTTGACTTTTCTCCTCACTCTTTGAAATTGCCTTCTTCACTTCATTTGCTGCCTCATTTTCCACCGCTTATCTTTTAAATGTCCATGTTTCTTGGGAGGCCTCTTGACTTTCCTTATTGTGTGCATGTTCCCTGGGTGAGCCTCATTTATGCCCATGGCTTCTACTGTCAATGTGTGCAATGACTTCCTAGTCTGCATCTTGATCGTTTCTTCATTTCAGAGCTCCATGGCCACCTCTGACTTGGTACAACTACAACCGTGATCAACCTCTTCATTTCCACATCTGCAGCTCTTTTTCCAGCTCTCACATTTCCTGTAGAAACCTCAGTTACCCTAGACTTCTATTCTTTTGTTTCATCACACTACTGTCTCCAAGTCCTGTCTCTCTTACCCTTTTGGTGTTACTTGAATTCATCAATTTATCTTCACGTCTACTTTCGTTTTCTTAAATCTTCATCATTTCTTCTATGAATGACAACAATATTCCCTTCTTAGGACTTCTAAAACTGCTCCCCCCATTCCTCCTTAATTAGAAAGGAGTCCCAGAGAGATAGCCTGAGACAAAACAGGACATAATCTGAAATGATTTCCATTACAAGTAAAATACGTTTGTCTTCTCTTCTATCTTAACATTTCATTTGCATTGTACATTCCTCTCTAGGCTGTACATGCTAGCCATGTTAGATATTAGATTTTAAACTATGCATCATTACATAAACTTGAATATTCTGTGAAGAGCTTCAGAATGATCCTATGGTTTTGCTTATTCTCACTCCAAATGTTTAACAGAAACGTGGCCCAATTCACCTCCCTGTCCCAAGTTGCTCTTCCCACCATTTATTTCTATTTCGGCTAGAAGGATTTTCTAAAATGCAAATCTGATCATGATTGCATTCTTCAGTTTCCCATGATTGCATTCTTCAGTTTCCCAGGTACCTTCCTGGCAGGTACCAAGCTCTTCATAGCCCAGTGACCCCACTCTTACCCCATACTCCTTACTCCCTTCAGCCATAGTGAAGAGTTGTGCTTCCTCTGTCTCATACAGTTTTTGCCTCATGCCTGTGTTCTCCTAGTATGAAACGTCTTCCCCCCATTTTCTAAAATTCTTCCAACTTCTGTTCATCATTCAGCATTATCTAAAGTATCACCACACAGGAAAACTCAATATCATTTAACCATGACATTTTTTGCCTTTTAATTGTTTGATTATAGTTGTTTGTCCTGATTTTATTACAAGCTTACTGAGGACTAAGGGAGGTTACATGTTTTCAGGTTTTCTATTGAAGTTTCTGTCATATAGTGGATACTCCATACAGATACTCCTTGAATGAAGATGGGTTCCCTCCCAATAAATCCATCATAAGTTGAAGACGTTGTAAGTTAAAAATAAATTTAATACACCTAAACTACTGAACATCATAGCTTAGCCCAGCCTTCCTCACACGTGCTAAGGACACTTAGCCTGCAGTTGAGCGAAATCACCTCACACATAGCCAATTTCTGTATATATTTTCAGAAGAAAAAATGGAGGGAAGAAGGCAGGGAGAGAAAAATGGAAGGAGGGAAAGAGGGAGGGAGGGAGAAAGCCTCACCTCCTGCCTCTCTTCTTTGTTAGTCCCAGTGGTCTTGCCTGTAGATGCAGGACATGTCTGCCCTTGAACTTCTTACTTAATCAATTTACAAAATGCTTTTTTGAACACTTATCTCAAGCCAGACATCCTGCTATATGATGGATAAACGTAAATAAGATAGTTCCTGATGACAAGTAGTTCCAACAGTCCCTTCCAGTGTGCTGTTAGGGAAATTAATAAACTCCTCTGTGTCTCAGTTCAATGTAAAGAGAGGACTCTGGCCGGGCATTGTGGTTCACGCCTGCAATCCCAGCACTTTGGGAGGCCAAGGCAGGCAGATCACCTGAGGTCAGGAGTTTGAGACCAGCCTGGCCAACCTGGTGAAACCTTGTCTCTACTAAAAATACCAAAAAATTAGACAGACATGGTGGGGCATGCCTGTAATCCCAGCTACTTGGGAGGCTGAGGCAGGTGAATCACTTGAACCCAGGAAGTGGAGGTTGCAGTGAGCCGAGATTGTGCCAGTGCACTCTATTCTGGGCAACAAGAGTGAAACTCTGTCTCAAAAAAAAAAAAAGGACTCCAAAAAGGGGATAACAGTAATACTTTTCCAATACATTTGCGATGGGGATTAAGCTCATGTAAAACTACTTAATCGTGTGTCTGAGAGAAGTGCCTCCTCCCCAGTCTCTCGCTCAGACTCCTCTGTATCTGTTCTTCACCCCAGACCCGTGGTAGTTTGCTGAGTGGTGGACAAAGACATCGGGGGTGGTATGGAAAGTAAGTCCACGTCCACTTTGTCCTGGCTCAGGGTGCATCTCAAAACTCAGGCTCATCTGGATACAAATCACCCTCTGCCACTCACCAGTGGTGAGTGGAGTTTAGGACAACTTACTTAACCTCTCTGAGTGTAAGCTTATTTTTCTATAATGTGGAGAAAATAAATGTATATTTGTCCTTGTGTTTTTCAGAAAATCCAATAAGTTAGTACTTGCATTAACAACGGTACAGAGATATCATATGTACTTAGTAAAAGTAAAAGTAGCTACCCTTCTTACTACCTGCCTAACTTGTCTCCAGTATTCTTGCCCCATTGTCCTCACCATTTTTTAGAAAAGCATGTATCTCCTTCATTCATTCTCCTATTTGCAGCATCCCCGTCCCATGGCCTTCTCCTGGGTCACTGTTTTCCATGTTTAGTATTACTCTCTGAATTTACTGATGTCTCTAAATCATGTTATAAGGGCCAGAATCAAAGAAGTGGTGTAAAGATAATTAACTTTTATCAATTATCAGTATTACCTATGGTTCATTTAGTGCTTGGTAGATGCCACCTATGTTGTAATTACTGTAACACGTTTACACTTAGGATTCTGGATCTAGAGCTACCTTCTCCCAAGGAGCAGGATCTGAGCTTTCCCTTTTCTTTTGGAGATATGTAAGCAGGTGGTAGAAGAGCTGTGAGTTGAGGGGTAAAATAGGGGGATTATGAGGCACGGTGTTGGGGCAGAGGACAGAGGGAGCAACTCTGCAGCGTCAGGGAGGCTCCAAAAAGGAAGTGACCTTTTGCCCTGGGTTTCTATTACAACTCACTGGAAAATAGTTTACAATGCTGATTTGCACAAATAATACTAAAGGCAAAGGAAGAAGCAAAGAAATCCCAGGCTGACTCAGATATAGATCACTCACGCCTACGAGGAAATCTTGACAACTTGTGTCAGAAGTTCACTCTTCATGACTCAAATGGGTGCAATACCAGAAAAAGAGAACCTGATTACATCAGTGGTTCCCAGACCCCCAGAATGGGAGGACAACTTTGTAACCTTTGCTCTCAGACTTTTTCCTGTAAAAGAAAGTGTACTTTCAGAAAAGGACCAATTAAATGATTAAGAACAGAAGTTACTAGGAATTCAGTATAAACTGTGTATGAATTTCCATTTTGTTCAGTGAAAATTTGCATTTTGAAAATAGTGATTTTAAATATGAAACATGGTAATAAATATGCCAAAGGTTGTTATGACTTTCAATCTATGTGGATTCTTGGGCTTCCTGCAGTAACTTTAAAGTCTCCTGAAGTCCCTGTGCTATACTTTAGGGTCCACTGATCTAGGTTTTAATTAGAAGCACTCTTTCAAGGGATTTCTTAAAAAAATTAACAAGTGAAAAGAATTGTACAATTTTTGTTTAATGAAACCTTTGTTGATTTCATAGACAGTCTCCTTATCCACGTTGTTTTTTAAAATCTCCCCCCGAACAATGTTTTATCTGCATTGCTTTTTAACAATCCACAAAAAACAGCAATGATCAATTAGCTGATAACATATTACAACTACATAGAGGCCTAATGTGCTCCTGTTTTAAAAGCATATTAGTGCTAGTTGTGCTCATTAATAGGTACGGTTCTATTAATCAGGAACAAATCCATGTCATCTTCTGAATTTTCTTGCCTCTTGCAACAAGAGAAGCACAGATGGTAGATGACACGGGAGGTGAGTCGCTCTGCCAGTCGGCACTGCCTGAGTGATCTGTTAGGTGTGTGAATGCACAAATCACACAGTGTATTTCCGGAATGTCTGAAAATGTGGGCCACATGTGACCAACAAGATAATTTTGAAACCTGACTGCTGGATATGTTGATGCAGCCAAAAAGTATCGAGGACTGTGAGTGAGGCTGGAGGTGGGAGCAGAGAAAATTTCTACAATGCATAAAAATGGACTTTTCTCAAAGAAAAGGAGCATTTAAACTCTGCCCAGTTTAAGGGTCTCCAGTTCCTGTCCTTTCTCCTGCTCATGTCTGCATCTTGCTGATCTCCCAGGAAATCAGCTGCTGTTCTGCCTGGTCAAGCCCCTCCTTCCAGAAGAAGGGCTGAGACAGGAATGACTCATTGCCAAGGAGTGCCTTATAGAACCGAGTGAAAGGGCAGTGTGACAATATGACTCTGAATTTCTTATCGGTGTAGGCTCACCAGCGATGAGATAAAATGGAAAGAACATATCCTGCTGTCATCAAGGCCAGTATCACAATCAACTTTTATGATTTATTAGCATTGTAACCTGGGGCTATTACTGCATGTTTTGAGCCTCCATTTTCTCATCTCTAAAGCAAAGTCACACGGACCGGACACAATGGCTCACACCTGTAATCCCAGCACACTGTGGGGCCGAGGTGGGAGGATCACCCGAGCCCAGGAGTTTGAGAGCAGCCTGGGCAACATAGTGAGGCCTTGTCTCTACGGAAAAAAAAAATAGTAGCAATAAAAATGAAAAAAATAAAATAAAATAGAGTAATTGCCTCATTACAGGATTGGATGTGGAATAAACATGATCATATTGTGAAGTTACAGGAAGAGCCTTGTGGAGCAGGATTAGAAAGAGCAGAATGAGATTTAATTGAGATAAAATGAAGACTTCTAAACAATTTCTTAGGAAGCTTCCTAAATCTCTGGCATGTGACAGTGTAAGTCTCTTTTCATTCCAACTACCCTTATGCTTCCCTAGTGGTGAAGAACTGTAGAGGAAAGAGCAGCCTTCAAGGGGCACACTGCCTCGGCCCTCACCTTCGTCCAGGGCTTAACCACACGACACAACTCAGAATCTTGCATTTATTCTCAATTTAAAGCCTTATTCCAGCCTGAGCTTCCTGTTAGTCTCTCCTTTAAAATAGTCTCTTTTTCAAATCCAGCATACCCTGAGGTGTGGGGGAGATAAAAAAAAAAAGTGAGCTTCATTGACAGGCTCAAGAGGATAATGTGCATTGAGAGACTGTACAGTTCACAGGCCAACCACGAAGGCTGCAGACAGCCTTGAACATGGGAGTTAAAGTGAGGGTTCCGGGGCCACATGGCTCTGATTGCATTTGAGTGCTACCTCCTATTAGCTGTGTGACCTTCGCTGTTGATAAAGACAACTTTATATCTCAGCTTCCTCATCTGACAAGGATAATTATACCATTAACATCATTGGTTTCTCATGACAATTAAATGAAACGACAGATAAAAAGGGCTTAGACCAGACCTCAATTAATAGAAGGTGTTAATTTTAGCAATATCTGTATGACTGAAAGTTACTGTTATCTAAGTAACAGGTTCAGAGGACACTGCAGCATTAGCATAGCAACATTGGTGGGGACAGCAGAGATGTTGGATGGCGTCTGATTCTCAGGGTTAGTTTGTAGGGTCAGACTCTGCAGCTGCTTTAGAAGAGTGGTGTCGTGTGGGAAATTCGCTGTATGCATTGGTAGACTTTAAGTACAATCCCAGGAAAGTGATCCCACAGGTGACTGAACAGAAAAACTCACAGACCAACGTAAACTTTTCATGGACCATGGTTTATTAATCAGTTTGCATCTAGACACAAGGGAGAGTAGATGGGGTAAGTTAACAGTTAGGATAGGGTGCGAATGGGGTGGAGGAGTCATGCCCCCGGATCCCAGGTTGTGCAGTGTTTCTGTACGCACAGGCTCTCTCTCAATGTCACATCCGTCTTTCCTGCAGACAGAGTATTAAGGTTTGAGCACGATGTCCCAGGTTGATAGCACACATTTGCTCTCCTGGAGAGACACAGGGATAAGTAAACCTGGAAGATGGCTGTAGATTGTCCCCAGTCAGCTGAACAGCCATGGAATTTATTGCACTACTGGGGCAGAAGACTCTGGAACCAGAGTGGGTGTCACCAGCTGGTGACTAGGCCAAGGTCTCAGGCATACAGAACGCTTGTGTATATTTAGCGTGTCCTGAGAAAGGACTGAATGTTCTTTGTATATTTGCTGTATCATGGCTCATCCATATTTAGAGTAACTTGGATATTTCCCACCCTGATGGCTTATGTTTATTTAGTGTCTTGAGAACACTGGGTGTCTTTTGATCCTCCCATTCTTTTCTATGTATGCTTAATACCCATTATTCCATTCACTAATGACCTTAACAAGCTATGGGTTGCATCCTTCCCACTTGTCTTCTTGTTTCTATAGTAAGTTATTAAATCACGTAAAACGTGTATTGGAGTTTACCTACTGGGTGGCAGGCTTGAGGAACTATTTAGCATGCATCATACCCAGTCTTGATAAACAGCCTCTGAGCAGACTTGGAGGTCACAGAAAGGTCCTGAAGTTAGAATGTCTAACCAGCAACCCCTCCGGTAGTCTGTATGCAGCACGTCACAGGTTTTCTACAAAAGTTTGCTAAATTAATAAATGGTTAATATTTTCAAGCACAAATGAATTATCTTAAATGTTTCTGTACTTATTCATAATCTTCACTGTGGTTTCACATCATATATCTGTTTTAGTTTCCACAACAATACTGAGGTAGTTAGAATATGATTTGCTATCCTTGTTTCACAGATGGAGAGCCGAAGTCCTGAAATGTAACTTTCTTAAAGTTACACACACCAACTCTCAGATGGAACAGACTATGGAATCCAGATTTTCTGTTTCCCAGTGTTTTTTGGGCCATGAGTATTCCTTTCTTTCTCTATACAATCCCAGACATGTAGCAGAAGCTGTGTCCTCAGCTGGACCAGGAAGATCTCATGATTTCCTAAATGTAAACCATGAATGTTTGGTTGTGAAAAGTTCAGCACAGCTATGAGACTCAGGTAAAGATGAGAGAGCCAGCACCTTGTGTTGCATGATTCTTTTATTTGACTAATTAAAAAATGCACCTATCTTATTATATCATGTACGTATGACATTATCGTATTTATCAGTGTCATATCAGTAGTCTCTAAAAGTTTCCGGAAAAATGTGTGATACTGAAGTTTATCTCCAAGAAGAGCGCCAATGTTTGTATTCACAGAGCATTGCAAAATAGGTTTATCAACCTATTTTTAAGGCACTCAGAAACACAGTGTCATTTCTTTCTTTTTTTTTTAGATTAAATTTAATTTAATTTTAAGTTCCCGGATACATGTGCAGGATGTGCAGGTTTGTTACATTGCTAAACGTATGCCATGGTTGTTTGCTTCACCCATCAACCTATCACCTAGGTATTAAGCCCCGCAAGCATTAGCTATTTATTCTGATTCTCTCCCTCACCTACCCAACAGGTCCCAGTGTGTGTTGTTCCCCTCTTTGTGTCCATGTGTTCTCATTTCAGCTCCCACTTATAGGTAAGAACATGCGGTGTTTGGTTTTCTGCTTCTGTATTAGTTTGTTGAGGGTAATGTCTTTGAGCTCCATTCGTGTCCCTGCAAAGGACATGATCTTGTTCATTTTTATGGCTGTGTAGTATTCCACGGTATATATGTACCGCATTTTCTTTATCCAGTCTATCATTGATGGGTATTTGGGTTGATTCCATGTCTTTGCTCTTGTGAATAGTGCTGCAACGAACATGTGCATGCATGTGTCTTTATAGTAGAATGATTTATATTCCTTTGGATATATACCCAGTAATGCAATTGCTAGGTAAAATGGGGTTTCCGGTTCTAGGTCTTTCAGGAATCGCCACAATTTCTTCTCCAATGGTTGAACTAATTTACATTCCCACCAAAAGTGTAAAAACATTCCTATTTCTTCACAGCTTTGCTAGCGTCTGTTGTTTCTTGAGTTTGTAATATCACCATTCTGACTGGTGTGAGATGTTATCTCATTGTGGTTTTGATTTGCATTTCTCTAATGGTCAGTGATATTGAGCTTTTTTTCATATGCTTGTTTACAGCATAAATTTTTTTTTTTTTTTTTTTTTTTTTTTTTTTTTTTTTTTTGAGACGGAGTGCCGCCCAGGCTGGAGTGCAGTGGCCAGATCTCAGCTCACTGCAAGCTCCGCCTCCTGGGTTTACGCCATTCTCCTGCCTCAGCCTCCCGAGTAGCTGGGGCTACAGGCACCCGCCACCTCGCCCGGCTAGTTTTTTGTAGTTTTTAGTAGAGACGGGGTTTCACTGTGTTAGCCAGGATGGTCTCGATCTCCTGACCTCGTGATCCGCCCGTCTTGGCCTCCCAAAGTGCTGGGATTACAGGCTTGAGCCACCGCGCCCGGCCAAATGTTTTGTTTTGAGAAGACAGTGCCACTTCTTTGCACTTGATATTTGGAAGGTTCTGCAGAATCCTAAGACTCAGGCCAACATTGCCAAATGTGTGTCAGCCATAACTTAGCTTTCCAGAATTCTCCACTGTTTAGATGCTTTGGACATTGGAAGCACTTGGCTGTTCTCAGAGCCAGATTCACATTAAGTAGCCCCATGAGGGAATTCATTCACACAGGATATAAATTTGGCCATCCACACCCCAGGAGGCAAGCAAGTTAAACGATACTGTTCCCCAAATGATACAATTATTTCTGCAGATTGAATTTGTAATCTTTGTGCCTCAGAAGAATGAAAAAAATTAAAACAAATGGAAAAAGAATAAGAAGCAGAAGATAAGAGAGATAAGAGTAGGGTATAACCAGCTATTTTCTGTGCCTCCAAGGGCAATACTTAAAAAAAAAAAAAAAGACCCAGTATCAGTTGCTGGAGCCAACTGACATGCAGATGACCCTCCCCAGCTCACCCTATGTGGCGCTGACTGCTTCCATTTAGATTTTCTTCCATGGTGGATCCTAGCCATATCTCAGGATTTGCTTTTCTGCCTTTAAGTTGCCAGCTGTGGTCATTGACTACAGTCGTGTGAGGAGGCTGCTCTGAATTTAGCTTGGATTTCTCTAATTTTAGACACATTGAAGAGGCCCAGGAAGGGATTTGTAATGGGCTACAACATTCTTTCATTTTTGGCCAATGAGTGTCACACAGCTGTGTGTATGTGTTTATGCATCTTGTGTGTGTTTGTGTGTGTGTGTCTGTCTTTCTCTGTGTGTGTGCACGCACATGCAGAAGATAAGAGACAGAAAAGAAGCAGAGAAAATGCATCTGGGACATTATCTGCCACTTTGCTTGTAGAAACTATAACCTTGGTACTTTTAAATAAAATTAACAGTGAAATACGAAGTGAAAATACTAATTCATATTAGAAAAATTACATGTGAATATGCAAAACTTTTTCTCTATGAGATTGAATGTGACTTGGAATAGATACTCAACAAATCATAATGTATTAATAAAATCATGGGAACATGGCAGAAAGCCTTTTTCTCCAAAAAATTCTATATAATTTGGAATTATACCAAATGATCTGGCTTTCAGACCTTTGAACATTTACAAAAGCAGCAAAAAATCCTTTGTCTGACAACATAAGAAAGAAATCAACCTATCATGGGAATAATAGGATAAGAAAATCTTACTTTCATTTTTGACACTGAAAAAGGAAATTTTAAATATAATTCCTTTCGAAGTTTATTCTATCATACATATTTGAATTATCAAATTATCAGTATATATGTGTGTATATTCTAACCTATACACACACATATAAACATTCATATACTCAAACAGAAAGAACTTATGTAACCATTGTGTTGTTATGTTCCAATATTTCCCAAACACATTTTCTTTGATGTGTTTAATGACTCTACAGTCCATATACTAATCCTAATTTATGTACATCATTTCTGAGACACTTAAAGATAGCCCCATTACTTTTTACTATTTTCAGATTTCTCCATTTAGGGTCTGCAATAATGTTCGAATTGTTTTGTTCTTGAGGAACATCCCAAGTATTCTTTCTTCTAGAGCCTTCCAGTTATAATTTTTTTCTCTTGAGCTCTATAAGGAGCTTGAACAAAGCTAAAACAACTGGCACTATGTAAATGTACATTTACAATTTTCATTTTCATTTTACTTAAAATAATTAGCTACTACGTGTCTGGCACCAGGAGCTCTGCTAAGCATTTTTCAAACATCTTTTCATTAAATTTTTATTAAGTTCTTGTATTATTATCTGTATTTTTATTGATAACTAAAGGAAGCATAAGGAGTCTATGAAGTAACTTGCAGAAAAGCTCAGAGCTAGTTAAGTTACTGAGCAGAGACTCTAAAACACTATCCGTATTTTTGGAAATACACATTCTCTTATTTATTCAAATATTTTAACTTAAGGAAAGGATGGCATAAACACCAAGGTTAATTACCACAAGTGCACACGTGCTGTTCATGTAGATTTCCTTCAATATGTAATTGATAATAACCTTCTATTGTAACATACCATGGAATCTGTTTAGAAATTGCTTCTTTTTTTTTTTTTTTTTTTTTTTTTTGAGATGGAGTCTCGCTCTGTCACCCGGTTTTAAAGATTTTTCTTCTTAATATTAAAACCAGCGTGCACCCATTTTAAGATTACTTCAATACTTTTAAGATTACCTCAATACTTTTAAGAGTTGAGACTCATTTTTGCTTTTTCCTCTTTGCAAATAGTGAGATATAATGTGATGGGCTGTTTATGTTAAGAGTGATTCTGATGTCAATTGTGACATATGGATTCCAATGACCCTTGAGAATTAGTCTAAATTTCATCTTGATTTTTTTTTTTTTTTTTTTTAGACATAGTCTTGCTCTGTCACCCAGACTGGAGTGCAGTGGCGGGATCTCGTCTCACTGCAAACTCCGCCTCCCGGGTTCACGCCATTCTCCTGCCTCAGCCTCCCTAGTAGCTGGGACTACAGGCTCCCGCCACCATGCCTAGCTAACTTTTTGTATTTTGTTTAGTAGACACAGGATTTCAACATGTCAGCCAGGATGGTCTCGATCTCCTGACCTCATGATCTGCCCACCTCGGCATCCCAAAGTGTTCATCTCTGATTTTTGAAGTTTCCTGATGTTTTGGACAGATAAAAGGTCATATAGATGTAGTATCATTTTTCAAAGTCTTGAGTATTAGAAAACAAGTATGATTATTACATCTTCTCTACATAGGGAATACAAAAGAGTAATTTGTTAGTGAATCAGATATCTGTACAAGGGTTGTTAAGACAGATAAGGCTTTCAAGGAAACCCCTCCCACTGTTAGGGAAATTAGAGAGGGAAAACCTGGGCCATAATGTCTCTGTATGCTTCCAATTAAGTCAAAAGATCTCAAGGTAAAAGCTTTTCGGACAAATATTGAAGGCAAATACTGGTTTATTATACTCTATTAGCAAATTGTTATCACCTGAGATGTTAATATACTTATATTTTTCTATGGCAGCTGTATTAATTGGCTACCTTAATTATTAGGTAATACTCTCTATATGACCAGATAAGCAAGCAGAGATAAGCTTAGGGCAGAACTAGATTTTTGTGGAATCTACTTGTCATCTGCTTGAGTGGCTTCTTGAAACTACTGATTGCTCAGTTGATTTTAATGCTTCTCTTCAATTAAAGTAGAATCATTAAGTGCTTTGGGCTTTTATTTTTACTTTTTCCGCTATGTGATTTACTTGGTGATACTTGGGCTGTTTAGAATGAGACCGCCAATCACTTTTGCCGAGATGTGTATATATAATTTTTTTTCTGAAGTGCTCAAAGCACCTTGTATTTTCTGCCAAGCTATCCGCATGCCTCAGTGCAGACAACTTGCCAAGGTTAATGAGCTATTCCAAGTAGATATACTGTAAGCCACGAATGAGGACTGAAAGCAATAAACATTAACAAGGGCTCATTAAAATCTGGTTTTCAAATGAGTGCTCCAAACTTTTCTTTATCAAATAAAAGTATCGTCACTTATGAAAATTGAATGTCGCTTGTTGAACATTCAAATCTTAATTCAAGCTGTAGTATAATATATTCTACATACCTGCTGTTTCATTTGTAAGATGAATGGCAATAGGTCTTCCAGCATCTTTCCAAACCTACACATTCTATTTTTTAAAAGCCATCAGGGTTTTAAAAATCAGTCTTGCTTCTCAAATTAAGCAGCCATTAAAGAGATTATTTATTAAATTAAAAGGGTTTGAAATGGATGATCCAGTATTTATTCCTCCTTTCCATTATCAGAATTTCAGGCAATCAGGCTGAGCTTGGTGGCTCACGCCTGTAATGCCAGCACTTTGGGAGGCCAAGGTGGGCAGACCACTTCAGGTCAGGAGTTTGGGACGAGCCTGGCCAACATGGTGAAACCAGGTCTCTACTAAAAATACAAAAATTAGCTGGGTGTGGTGGCAGGCACCTGTAGTCCCAATATTCTCCTGACACAGGAGACTATTGCTTGATCCTGGGAAGTGGAGGCTGCAGTGAGCTGAGGTCATGCCACTGCATTCCACCCTGAGTGACAGAGTGAGACTCTGTCTCAAAAAAAAAAAAAAAAAAAAAAAAAAAGGAAATAAAATAAAAGAAAAAGAATTCCAGGCAATCTTTAACCTGCTGCCTCTTCCTTCATGAGTTAGCCTTCTAAACCATTTGCAGACATCATTTACAAACTCTTGGATGCCAGTTTACCTGATTTATCTTCACTTTCTAGATCACTGTGCCCACTTTATGTTCTTCTGGACCTCCTAGCTATTCTAACCCTTTCTGGTCATTCTATCATCCCCAACTCTCACAGCATAGCTTATCAGTGGTGATTGAAAGTTATTTTTGTTTGTTTGCTTTGTGTTGTCAAGGGGTGGTTGCCTGAAAGATTTGGCCCTCGTGAAATTGCCATTAGTCTACTCAAGCACCCAAAATAAACGTGTGGTTTTGTTAAAAACACTAAATTTACCAAGAGAAGTCTCTTAATTACCACTATCCCCTTCCCACCCCAAGATTATTTCTGCTCCTAACTTCCTTCTAGATAGAAATTTGATAGGAGATGCTAAACTAGACCATTTCTTTACTTACTAAATATTGTGCTGTTGCCATGCTCTTCAGACTTTTCCTATCAAAGCAGTTCCTAAGTCATAATCGTCCCCGTCTGTTTCCTCCAGCAAGAATCTTACCCCACTGATTTTGTTCCCCTAATTAGACAGTTATCCAATCAGCATCTCAAACCAAGCACTGCCTTGTCTATCTGTTCTAAACTTAAAAAAAGTACTGGGACATAAGAAGGTTGTTAAAAGAGGCTATTAACATTTCAACTGGAAGAAAACTGTGGTATCAGTTAGCTCATCCTATTATTTTTGTCTTTTTCTTGGGAAAGATTTTGATGAAGCTTTCACAGAGACACTGATGAATAACAATAAACTCATTCAAGGCTGAAATTAGTATGATGCAGCTATGGACTGAATTGTGTCCCTAAATTTTATGTCTTGAAACCTTAACCCCTAAGGTGATGGTATTTGGAGATGGGGTCTTTGGGAGGTGGTTTGGTCAGGAGGGTGAAGCCCTCAGGATGAAATTAGTGCCCTTATAGGAAGAGACAGGAGAGAGATGATCTCTCTTTTCAGCATGTAAGGATCCAGCAAGAAGACAGCTTTCTGCAAACCAGGAAGAAAGCTCTTGCCAAAAATGGAATCCACCTGCAACTTATCTTGGACTTCCCACCCTCCAGAACTGTGAGAAATAAATTTCTGTTGTTTAAGTCGGTCAGTCTGTGGCATTTTGTCACAGCAGCCCAAAGTAATATATAAGGATACCACAAAGTTTTTGTTTCAATCTTCTTAAACCAATTGGGTGAAGTGTCCTTTCTAAAGACATCTTTCTCTGGTCTACCTTGTTCTATGAAGGGGAAGAACACTAAATTCTTAAGGTGTTATGAATCTCACACATCTTAATAGGAATTTGACCCATTTATTCCTATTATTCCTCTGACATCTCTTATTTCTTTGACAATCTTTGGAAATTAGTGTTTTGAAGAAATGCACATTTTGGTAGGGTTGGTTTGAGAAAGAAATGATTGTATATGCAATGAGGTGTCTTCTGGAATATTTTTCCTTCAGTCTATTAATTTATCTAAAATCCTAAGTTGAAAATAGAAGGTGCTATGTATCCATATGTTCCAAGTTTAGAAAGCTCCTTGTAATTAGAACTCGCTACCTCCTTTTAAGGCTCAAAGAGAAGTTCCAGAGCTAATGTTTCCACTGCACAGTCACCATCACCACTAGTCCCATCATCATAATCACTGTCTCCTGGCAAATTCAAATGGAGGAATGGCAGATGGAAGTAGATTTGGAGGGAGTGCAAAGTTCATGAAGAGAGAACCTCTCTCCTCTTCTGTAGGGGAGGAGTTGGGTGTTTCCTCTTCCCACAATTAGAAAAGGAAGAACCTGAGGGAATCACCAGTAACGTTGTGGGGAACCAAACTGCCTTTTCCCCTCACTAAACCAGAACTAACAACTGTATCTCATGAGAATTGGTCGGGCACCAGCCCTGCTCACTGCTTAATATTTTTAAGGGAACAGAAAGACCAGAGGAGAAAACTGGTGACGCCAAGAGGAGGAAAACTGGTAAAGAAGCCAGCACCCCAAGACACCTGCTTTTCTTAATGTCAAGTAGATGTGGTAGGATATGACTGAGCTTAATCTGTACCATAGATACCTCCAAAAACTAGCAAAAGACTTCAGATTGGTTTACCTATGGTGGAAACTAAGAAAGGAGAGATAAGTGCACAAAGATCATTTCCCATTTCAAGAAAATGTGCATTAGTGAGGTTTCTGTGGGACTTCCTGCAGAAACCACATCTGGGCTCCAAGAGAGCCTGTATTGTGACACATGCCGTGCAGACATTGACGATGACTTTTAAAAGAAGTAGGAATATAGAGGATCAGATCTTGGCCCAGGAAATGAAGGCCATAGTTAAAAAAATACATGTTTCCATTTCCGTCCTCCTCAACGAATAAGATAAAAAGAACCAAGTGTTAAATACTAAAATGAAACCATACAAATAACCCAAATTGACTGAAAGTATGCACTCCAGCCAGATGCCATTAAGGGAAGAGCACCTCAAAGAGGACAGTAGAAGCTCAATGTAACATCATAGGGGACGTTTATGAGAAAAGCCAAACCATTTCTTCATGCCAATGAATTTAAACCTATTATATCCTAAAATTACATTAATTTTTGTACCATTGAGCATTGACCTGGCTCCTATGGGATGCTGTAGTAGACACCGTGTATCTGTGAATCTCACTTCTGGAGCAACTGTCGACTCCTTATGATCTATCTCTGTAGCATGTAGCTATCCCAGCACATATATTTTGGAGTGACCATAGTTTAAAAATACATCCAAAATAATTTCACTTATGCAAAAATGAAAATTACAGAGCCAAAGTTAGGGCTTAGGATAGCATCAAATGTGACTTGAGATCTTGCAAGAATGAAAATGGAGCTGCTTATGCTAGTATAGAGATAAGAGCCTGAAAGGTAACAAGTTGACTTCAAAGCTCAGAATGTAGAATAAAGACTGAGGGCTGTTTGCAGTAGTGCTAGCAATGTGTGTCAATGCTTATGTTTTATTGGTCAGTGTCCAGTAGACAGAAGAGGCTACTATCCTTGCTGAACCCAACTAGTTTGTCCAGGCCATATATATTTGAATAGTCCCTCCCTCAGTACTTATATATTAGTTCTATGTAAATATTATTCATATAGTAGTTGTTGTACATTGCCCATAGACACTGCAATCAAAAAATATAAATAGGTAGTTACAAAGATAATTAATACACATTGATATTAAGTGAAAAATATGATTTAGCATTAAAATTATTACAGATTTAACTTCACTATTTTTAGAAATTTACGCTAGAGACTGAATTCTATACTGAAAGGAAGGGGAATTCAAGCTCAGTTTTTAATCTAGTGGTTTTAATTTGTAACTGATTTTCCATTCATAATTGTGTAATTTTTTATAAGCAAAGAAACAGTAAACAATATAAATAGCATGTTGATATTTATTAGTCTAATTAGTTGCATTTTCAAGATCCATTTAATATTCAATATTAAAGATTCCATGATCCTCTAAGGAAGAAATATCATCACCTATCATAAAATTAAGCAGAGCTTTACAAGATGACATGGTTTTTATTTTTTATGTTTTAATATGCATGATGCATATTAGGTATTAAGTGGATTTGAATATAAGTGATTTTTAGGTCCTGTATCTTGTAAGATAACAAACAATCACCATCGTTTTCACAGAGAACATCTGAACTAACTGTTTTTGTGTCTCACGAGGAGGAAATGCTTTGGGTCACGGGCACTCTTCCCTCCCCCACTGCCTCCGTCTGAGAGGCATACATGCCATTTGACTGCAGTGTATTACGCACTGTTCTCCACAGGCCTGAATGGAAGGTCACTTTGACCTGCTGCACATTTTTACTTAAGAACTGCTTTTGACAATAAGCCACTAGCGTACTTGTTTCTGGACTGACTTGAGTTTTTGGCACAATATGAAAAGCATTTGGAAAGTGTAAGTAAAAGCCTTCCGTTTCAGAAGAAATAATGGCCCCATTTGCCATGGAAACCAGAGGACTTTATGAAAATGCACTCAACTGTTTTCTGTAGTGAGCCTAAAATTATTCTAAAAATAAATCGTATTCCTGGCATCTGCCAGCCAATGCACAAAGATTGCATCTCATAAGGTTTTCCCTCTTAGAGAAAAATGCCATGCCACTTGAATATTTCATTTTTCTTATTATTCAGAATGTACGGGACTATACATGTGCTACACAGTAGGGCCTCAAAAATCAGTTTTTACTTAAATTAAATGTCTTTTGAGAGTCGGCAGATGATAATTTGAGTGCTGCCTCTGAACATAGACCATAGTTGAGGAAACCAGATACAGGGTTTTTATTCAAAATTAGAGCGAGTCATATTTAAACATTTGTTTTCTTTTCTATAGATAATTTTATGTCGGGAAACTAACAAAATAGAATGTTCAATGATAATGAAAATTTTAACAGACAAATATGGGCGAATAAAAGCAGGGAGCCAAAGTCTCTGACCAGGAGTTCCATGTTACGGACCCAGCTCCAGTGTCCACGAGAGCAGACGGGGAGCAAGGGTGTGAAGCCATGAACCTGCTCGGTTGTAGGTACCCAGGGCCATTGCATGGGGATCTATTATTTAATTAAACTCTAAAGAAGCCTCATGGCACGAGGAAAAATGTTATTTGTTGCCTGGAAGGCCAAGAGGATAGGCTGAATGTGTGACAGAACAGAGCAAATAAAATTCCTAAAGTGAGATGTGGCAAGAGGCAAAGTATAATCCAAGCAGATGAGATTCATATTCATATCCACATGTCCTCACTGGCTTAAGAATATAGTAATAGACTCATACTGGACAGATTAAGCCATTGGTTAACAAGAATATTTATTAATTCAGTTTTCATTCAATAAATTTGTATGGCATGCCTCCATGTTCCAGGTACCAGGATGGCTGTTAGGAATGAAGCAATGAACTGAGCCCAAGCCTCAAATATTTCATGCTCTTCGGTGGCACAGGTGCCTAAACACTCTGCAAATATTATTCCAACGGGGAGAGGAAATGGCTTCCTAAACTCTCCTTGGAGATATTGCCAATACATTTTAAGGAGGAGGAAGTGATAGAAATTTGGTTCCTCATCACAGGGCCGGCCGTAGTATATAACTTATTGTTTGTACCGGGATGCTTTTCAGGGTGAATCGGATCAGTGTCTGTTTAATAAATGCCCTGGGCCACAGAGTGAATCGAGACTCCGTGGTAGATCAGTACACACAGGTACTCTTCATACATACTCGATTATTTCTCAGAAACGATCTAAAGAGTTTATTTTCTGTTTAACTTGCTGTCACTGTGTTGCTAGTGATCCTTACAGCCCTTTATTTTACAATTTGATGGGCAGTGAATACGTTTCTACAATTACATTCAGTTAGGAGCCCGTCGGGACCCTTGCTCACCCTCTCTGGGTGTAGATGGCAGAGGTTCGACCTGGCAGGCAGACTTGTGTTTCGCCAGTAGGACTCTGCCTTGGTGAACATTTTTATACAGAGTAAGGTGAAGTGATGAAGACCTGATGATGATAGGTGTCAGTAACCCAGGGCTGGCAGGGTAATGAACCCCCTGGCTCCATGAAGTTTTTAATAAGCAAGAACAATAGGTCAGGTTTTTAAAGATGGTGTATTATGAGCATATGCGCAAGATAGAGCACTTAAATTTAAACAAAAATAAATCTACTGCATAAATATGAGAAGGAATAAATATGGCTTAGCAGTAGTATTTGTCAAAGAACAAATACATTTTAGCTATTAATTCCAGCTCTATGGTGTAATATAAAACTTTGGCAGAGACTTGATAGAAGGGATTCATGCTTTAGTTGGATAATTGGGCAAGAATGTGCCTTCCAGCCCTGAGATTCTGTAGTCTTGGAACTGTGATAGCACAGCCTGCATCTTATTCACATCTGTCCCCTAGCTATAGATGGCACTAAACATATGTGCTGTATAAATCAATAGATGCATTATGAACAACAAGAGCTTAAACAATGACGTTGACAGATTTTGTAGAAGTCTGCATCTTCATTCACTGGTGTCCCATCTCCCTCCTTACCTGACATCTTCATATCCAGTCTCCCACCTTCTCATTGCCAGTTCTCATTTCTTCCTCTGTAAACACAGAAGATTGAGAATCAGCCTGTGGAACCCAGAAGGACTCATAATTTTGGGAAGGCAGATCTTGTAAATCAGTAATATAATCCTTTTTTTCTCTTGATGCCAGTGCATTACTTACGTAAGATTAATCAAACACATCCAAAAGATAACCAGCAACTTCACCTCACAGCTATTGAACAGACTGGTTTGAGCAAGACTTCCCTGAAAAATCTTGTTATCCACACCCATATTTACTCTTGTTTCTCCTGGAGGCAGAATGTTGCTCTCGGATACAGGCTGGTTGTTTATCCTGCATTTATTCACATCTAGGAAAAGAAACAGTATGTCTATGTTGCCCATCCTATTCCCTCATAAAATTTAGAAATGCTGTTTTATCTCCTTTTGCCTGTATTAAATCCTCTTCAGTTAGTCAGTAGGTTGAGGAAAGTGCAGATGTCCAGGGTTTAAATTGCCTTGCTGCCTAGTCACACTGCTGATATCCACAGAGTAATTACCCACTGGCCATTGCATTTCACACCGTGCCCAGCTGGACTTGCCTAACAGCAATGGCCTCCTCTTTGTTGATAGTTATTTAAAGATGCGGTATCATAAGTCTATTTGTCAAAGTGACCTAAAATTTTATTCTATGAGTAACACTGGAAGTGATCTTTAGTCCATAAATTAGTGACCCTGAACTGCACAGATAGAACTCATGTTACAGATATTCTTCATGCAAAGTTAAAAACTGCTCTGGCAGACTCTGCAGCAAAGAAAATTTCTGCTAAGCAGTTCCCCAAGGTTTCCATTATTTCGTGTAAATTGTCTTTTTTTCTTTTTTTTTTTTTTTTGAGACAGAGTATGGCTCTGTTGCCCCGGCTAGAGTGCAATGGCATGATCTTGGTTCACTGTAAACTCTGCCTCCCAAGTTCAAGTGATCCTCCTGCCTCAGACTTTCCAGTAACTGTACTTTCCAGCCCTGAGATTCTAGTCTTAGAACTGTGATAGCACAAACTGTGTCTTGTTTACTTCAGGTGCATACCATCATGCTTGGCTAATTGTTGTATCTTTTATAAAGATGGGGTTTTGCTAAGTTGCCCAGGCTGGTCTCAAACTCCTAAGCTCAAGCAATCTGCCCAATGGCCTTCCAAAGTGCCAGGTTTACAAGAGTGAGCCACGGTGCCTGGCCTGCTGTTTTAGTACGTAATTTTTTTTTTTTTTTTTTTTTTTTTTTTTTAGGCAGGTCTTTTGTGAAGGAATGATACAATTTCATCACTACATAAACAACCCTTATCTAAAAAGCCACATATTTTAAAACCAATTTTAAACCCTTCAACTTTACAACTGTGGTAACTGTGTGTGTGTATGCATGCACACACTTGTGTGTGCACTGTTCTGACTAGACATCACAATCCTCCGTCTATCCAGTTCTTCCAGAGAGCATACATTCATTTTACAGAAGTATATTCAGACAACAGGAGAGAGCCATGATGAAGCTGAGCTCTAAAATATCCCATTCTTGCTAATGAAGGGAAGCTCATCTCATCATTTGCTGAAGTAACAAATTAGGATACAGGTTATGGCAAACTAATGAATGTGCTACTCCCAGAACAAATCTTCTGTTTGTCCAATGGCGAGTAAACCTATTGGACATGAATGACACGTTAATAAAGAAAAAATTAGCAAGATGTTGGTCAGTTCTAAGCATGTATTAATCTTTGGAGGTTGGAAAAATGTATATTGGCACTTCTTGTAAATCCAAATACTCAATATCACTCAAGAAAGGGACAGTTGTAATTTTGGTAAATTAGGACTCTTTTAGAAATAAAATAGATATAGGCATTTTATTGGATTGAAAACTGAATGTAGGTTTCCAGCGGCTAGGTCACTACCAGGTGGGGATATGATAGGAGGAATTCAAGCACAGTACACAGTAGTTGCTCAATAATTGCTTGTAAAAACTGTTTAATGTGTCCTAATTTACTGGTATTTTCTGTAGCTCTTCTTTTTAACTACTCTCCCTTGAAATATACAACAAACATAAACAATTATAAGACTAGAATAATATTTTCAGAGGAAACAGAAACACATATTTAACACACTCAGGCAATAGCCAACTAAACCACACATTACACACATTTAAATTTAAATACACAGAAGGTTTAAAGCAAAAAACTTGGTACTAAATTTCCTTTGAAGACAAGAGGATTCTCAGATACTGTGAAACACTGTTTAGATGGGAAGGCGGCTCTGTGACTTTGGGCAAATTACTTAATTGTGCTACACTTATTTCCTGCTCTTAAAATAGGACAAATGACAGACTGATAGTTTTTATGAAGATTGATTGAGATAATATAAGTAAGGTGCTTTGAACAGTGGCAAATAACAGCATTATATGCATGTTTCTGTTACTGATCTTAATATTTGGTAAAATATGAAGATTTCAAATGTTTTCTGTTGCCACTATCTGTACGAAGATTGTGGTAATAGTTCATGACTGTGAGAAAATAATAGCAGAATTGTACTGAATAATATTTTAAATGAGACTTCAGTATCATCAAAAATGTAATTTTCTCAATTGGAAGATGTTATGGCTAAGTGATTTCACCTGTCGTGTCAAGACTTGTGTGAGAAAATTGATGGTCATCTTAAATGTTATTTCACTGACTTGATATTGTGACCTTTTCTTTTTTAATATAAAAGGTGAGTTGGCAAATATCAAGTATTTTATAAAAATATTATAATGCTAGTATAAATTGAAAAAGTTTTTTGCTCCTAAACAAAGTGGTCAGAAGACACTGGATTTCACAGTTGCTGTTTCATTTATTGTTCCTTTTGTTTTGTGTTGTTTTACCCCCCTGGGATCAGTTCTTACTTCGTTACCGTTTAATACTGTCTGAGAGTGGTATTATATTTCTACAATTTTTTTTTTTTTTTTTTTTTTTTTTTTTTGCCCAGTGTGACTTACTAGAAATTGAAGGGGCTTTTATATGACCCTAAGGTGGTTAACATTTAAAATAAATCGTGTTAATTTTATTCACAGCTCTAAGTCAATAGACATTTCCTGAAGTTAACTCCATTCTTCTACCTTGAAGAAGATGCATGCAATGATTATAATATTTCTATTACTCCATACATTTCCTAGTTCTTTTATGAGGGATAATGGGCTTATGACATTGTTTTCAATGGTAAACATTTGTGAATATATTTGTTGCTACTTAAGTGAAGAAAAAGTTGTGCTTGCCACAGGAAGTATGTTCCAATGAATGCCTACTTATTTTATAGGGACATTTTTGAAGGATTTGCCAAAATTTCCTGGACACCAAGCTCTAGGTAGTGCAGTGAAGCAGTTAAATAAGAAATAAAAGACCTTAAACTCTGTACAATAACTTGCAACTAGGTGCACTATGTTGCCTCAAGGGTAACCAATTCTAAGGAATAGATTAAGGGAAAAGTCAAGCATTTTCTTTCAGACTTGTGCATTTTCAAGAAATTAAAAGGATATTGTCAAAATCTTCTTTTTAAAATAGTTTTTAAAAACCAAGCTTATTTGCATGATTTAAAATGTCTACACAAAATGAATTAGTATAATTTATATTGCAATGCAGTTGTTTGAGAAATATTTCTATTTCTATTTCAACTTTATTTCTCCAAGGATATAATACAAAAATTACTTCTGTTATTATTCTCTACCAGTAGGGAAAAAATTAAAACATTAGATCCATTGAGAAAGACATGTAATAAATAATTAAGATTAGTAATAATATCTATCGGGGTGATTATGACCAGTTGAATCATCTCTTTCCTGTGAATTATTTAGCTAACAAATTAACTCTCTAAAATATTTAAAACGTAAAGTCATATTTTACTGCCCATTGTATGGTGCATCGAATTTAGGTTTTTATTTTTCAATTTATTTGCTACCATCAATATGAAAGGAAGGAGAGTCTTTTTTACATAAATGCCTTGCATCACCGTCCAGTCCCCTCAGTGGAGAGGGGAAAGGAAAAGCATCTCTTAAACTAAAATATTTTTGTTTGACACTGAGCACCAACTAGTCATACTAATAAATACCCATGCCATGCAGATGGCTGGGCAAATAAGAGATATCTAAAAATATGCACTGGTCTTGGAAAACATGGCACAAGTAAGGATATCATATCATATGATGTCTGTTTATTTTATATCGGTTTCTTTTGAATGGGTAGTTGGGCACTCCATTTCTAAAGAGAACAGACAAATAAAATGACCTTTGGCATTAAAAAACCAGGCTTAATTCAGTAGTTTGTTTTCTTTTTGGCAATAGTTAGTTTTAGGAGGTACATAGCTACATGGTGTTCTAGTAATTGTCTCTTTTGCATGAACAAGATGGGAAATCACCCTTGGTAGTTATTTCCCCAATGGAACTTTTCAAAGGTGAGCTGGGTATATTATCTTGTAATTTCTGATTGCTGGTTACTAGGGCCACAGATTAGGAATTAAAGATAAAATTTAATTATTTCAACCCAAGCAGTTTCATATATGAGAAGGAAGGTGGTGTGAGCATGCAAGGGGACAACGTTTTTGCTTCAGCCCAAGACACACTGAGGCTTGGCACCATTTGAGAGATGCCAGGCACCATTCAGAAGAGAGGAGAACTAAAATAAGCCAGAATGGATAAATAACATCTCAAACCCTGGAGGACTGGGAATCAATTAGAAAACAGTCCCTTAGTATAAAATTGCTAAATATTTAGGCCCTAAACTCATTTTTTTCCATTTATCTATCTATCTTTTTTTTTTTTTTTTTAACTTTTAAGTTCAGAAGTACATGTGCAGGATGTGCAGGTTTGTTACACAGGTAAATGTGTGTAATGGGGATTTATTGTACAGATTATTTCATCACCCAGATATTAAGCCTACTGCCCATTAGTTATTTTTCCTGATCCTCTCCCTCCTCCCACCCTTTGCCCTCCAATAGGCCCCAGTGTGTGTTGTTCCCCACCATGCACCCATGTATTCTCATCATTTAGCTCCCACTTACAAGTGAGAACCTGTGGTATTTTGTTTTCTGTGTCTGCATTAGTTTGCTAAGGATAATGGCCTCCAGCTCCATCAATGTCCCTGCAAAGAAACTGACCTCATTCTTTTTTATGTCTGCATAGTTTGTCATGGCATATATGTACTATGTTTACTTTATCCAGTCTGTCATTGATAGGCATTTTGGTTGATTCCATGTCTTTGCTATTGGGAATAGTGCTGCAATGAGCATGCATGTTCACGTGTCTTCATACTAGAAAGATACATATTTTTTTGAGTATATACGCAGTAATGAGATTGCTGCATTGAATGGTATTTCCGTTTTTAGGTCTTTGAAGAATTGCCACACTGTCTTCCACAATGGCTGAACGAATTTACACCCCCACCAACAGTGTAGAAGTGTTTCTTTTTCTCACAAACTCACCAGCATCTGTTATTTTTTGACTTTTTAATAATAGCCATTCTGACCGGGGTGAGATGGTGTCTCATTGTGGTTTTGATTTGCATTTCTCTAATGATCAGTGATATTGAACTTTTTTCATATGATTGTTGGCCACACATATGTCTTCTTTTGAGAAGTGCCTGTTCATGTCTTTTGCCGACTTTTTAATGCGTTTTTTTGGGGGGGGGAGGTTTCTCTTAAATTTGTTTAAGTTCATAATAGATGTTGGATATTAGACCTTTGTCAGATGCATAGTTTGCAGAAAGTTTTTTCCCATTCTGTAGGTTGTCTGTTTCCTCTGGTGACAGCTTTTTTTTTTTTTTTTTTTTTTGCTGTGGAGAGTGCTATTTTCATTAAACTACCGTTGACATTATTCATGGAACTAGAAAAAGCCACTTTAAATTTCATATGAAACCAAAAAAGAGCCTGAACAGCCAAGGCAATCCTAGGCAAAAAGAACAAAGCTAGAGGCATCACACTACCTGACTTCAAACTGTACTACAGGGATACATTAACTAAAACAACATGGCACTGGCATAAGAATAGACACGTAGACCAATGGAACAAAATAGAGAACCCAGAAATAAGATCACACATCTGCAACTATATGATCTTCGAAAAACCTGACAAAAACAATTAATGAGGAAAGGATTCCTTATTAAATAAATGCTGCTGTGATAACTGGCTAGCCTTATGCAGAAAATTGAAACTGGGTTCTTTCCTTGAACCATATACAAAAATCAACTTATGATGGATTAAAGACTTAAATGTAAAACCCCAAATTATAAAAACTCTAGAAGAAAACCTGGAGAGTACCATTTTGGACATAGGCATGCGTGAAGATTTTATGACAAAATGCCAAAAGCAATTGCAAAAAAGCAAAAATTGACAAATGGGATCTAATCAACCTTTGCATTTTTAAAATTGTCACATCAGAATTGTATTTGTGGGGTACATGTGATATTTTGATACAGGGATACAATGTGTAAACTGTCAAGTCAGTCAGAATAATTGGTATTTACATCACCTCAAACGTTTATATTTTCTTTGTGTTGGGAACATTATTATTCTTTTTTTCTAGCCATTTTGAAATATGCAATATTGTTAATAATAATTTTCCTTTCATACTATCAGATATTAGAACTTATTCTTTCTATCCAGCTGTAGTTTTACACCCTTTAATCAACTTCTCTTCATCCCCTTTTCCCCTGTTCCTTTTCAGCCTCTGGTAAACACCTTGCAAGTCTCTAACTCCATGAAATTCACTTTTTAAACTCCCACATATGTGTGAGAGCATGCAATATTTGTCTTTCTGTGCCTGGCTTATTTCATCCATATTCAATTTGTCCTCTAGTTCCATTCATATGGCGGCAAATGAAAGGATTTCATTTTTTATGGTTGAATAATACCTCATTTGCATATATAACACATTTCTTTATCCATTCATCTGTTGATGGACACTTAGGATCATCCCATCTCTTGGCTTGGTTTACTGCAACACTATGTGTTATTGTGAGTAGTGTTGCAATAAACACAGAAGTCGAGTGTCTCTTAATGAAGAGATACAGGTTTTCTTTCTTTTGGATAGACACCTAGTAGTGGGATTGCTCGATCATGTGATAGTTCTAGCTTTAGTTTTTTGAGGAGTAGGTCATTTCAAAGATGGCTCATGTGGCTGTGAGACCAAGAACTCTTAATGCTGTTACCAAAGTTTGCAATAGGATGTGAGAGCACTCAGTAGCGCTATGTTTCTCTGGAGAGATATTAATTAAAAAAAAAAAAAAAACACGCAGAAAAAAGGTGTCTAAAGTTTTAAAAAATTATTGATAATGAAGATTTGCAACTTGGAAACTGGGTTATGAGAAAACAGTATTTCAAAATTTTATAAGGGAGGTTTATATAAATGTCTAAGTTAGACAGAAAATCATTTCAGGGAAATATTTTCTACATTAAATAGCAAAATAATGTAGCTCTTGAATTTCTTCAACGTTACTTTAATTTAAACTATGCAAACTCGAAATTGTTCTAATTAAAGCCTGTCATTAACTTTGAAATCTCAACTTGGCGTAACAAATCTGGCATAAAGTGATATTAAACATTTTTACCCAGTCATACATTTTCAAATTACTTTATTAGATGTTTTTCACATAAAAACAAAAATGAACTAAGGCAATAGATGAAGCGATCTGTATGATTTTGGTTAAGTATATTATGCAATTGCAAAGGGCAATTTGTGTCATTTATTTTTCAATTAAGAAAGGACGTAAAATGTTTTTGTAGTTTCCAGGTGCAGAAAGGATTCTAGAATCTCTGCACTTGGTGGAGGAGGAGGCATTGGAAATGCATGAGGTGGGGAAGGTTGTGAAAATAAGTGCTGACATGGAGTGGAGGGGCTCGAGTGTAAGGCCTGTCTTCCTGTTGTCTTTGGGCTTTTCAGCACACTTAGACCCAATACTAACTTCCTTAACTTGGACCTCTGTCTTCAGCATTTTTTATTGATAAATGTTTACTGAATATCTCCAGATACAAGATCCTTCCAGAAACATAGAAGTAACTAAGTTGTGTTATGTTACCCAGGTGGCATACAGTATAGTTGAGGTGAAAAGACATATGTACATGAAAACCCCAGCACTTTGGGAGGCCAAGGCAGGTGGATCACCCGAGCTCAGGAGTTCAAGGCCAGCCTGATCAACATGGTGAAACACCATCTCTACTAAAAATACAAAAATTAGCTAGGCGTGGTGGTGGGTGCCTGTAATCCCAGCTACTCAGGAGACCAAGGCAGGAGAATCGCTTGAACCTGGGAGGCGGAGGTTGCAGCAAGCCAAGATCAGGCCATTGCACTCCAGCCTGGGTGCCAGAGTGATACTCCACCTCAACAACAACAACAAAATACTAAAACAATATAGTATGTACATGCATAATTAAGACTATAAGAGCAATATGATTATTGCTATCGGGAAAGTCAACATCATGCATACAGTCTTGTCATATCTGTTTGGTCACATGAGAGAGTCTTGGGCCTGGAACATTTTCTTATCAAGAGTCATAAAGTTCTCCAATCTGGGTTCATCATCTTGTTTGGGAATATCTTTCTCTATTTTGGGCTCAATATGTATCCCTTTCTTCTGCCTAAATGCATGCCTTGATGGCCCTCTGGGATGCTTCTAGCTTGCTGTATTTCAGACCCCAGGGGAAAAGATGGGGATCCTTCCACAGCAGCAGTAAGTGAAATGCATGGTTAGCTCCACAGTGAATCCACTGGTCATGGAGGACTAAGGACAAGGAGCTGGATCTTAACACACACACTGTCTTCTCTTGGTGTAAGTAAACACCATACAACTCGAAATGTATTGTGTTGCCTGTTCTCACCTTGAATCATGCAATGATCTCTCCCGAGGGTGGCATTTATCTGCCTTTTAACCTGTTCACGCTCATGTCATATTCTATCCTGCAGACCCACCACCCAGTGAGCAATGAAATAACTAGAGTCAAGTAATAGAAAGGATAATGTTCGGCCCCAGTGGTCTAGAAGATTCACTGGCGAAGTAGGCTTTGAGCAGAGATGAGAACAAGTTGGATTTTGATGAACAGCAAAGGACTCAGAGGCCCCTCCGGTTATGTGATCTCATATACAGAAACATACAGAGAGTGGCAAATCAAATGGTGTGCTCAGAGGCTGGAGCAAAAGCTTGTCTGGAGTAGGGAATTTCTACAGCATATCCGTGGGTCAAAAGGTTGGAAAAGTAGAACAGAACTGAGATGATGACATTATAGTCATCTTGAAATTAGTCCTCTAAATGAAGAAATAACAATAGAGAAAACACATCGGGGAATCATTTTCGGAAATCATTCGGAAAACAGGTGCCCAGTCATCACTTAAGAATTTCAAATGGAGTGTAGGTTTAGATTCAGAAAACTCCCCAAAATGTATGTTGATGCACTCGGGTGATACGGAAAATATTTAACCACTCATGCAGCGTGGGTCCTGCCCCCTCAGCGTCCGGGCATATTAGAAGAAGATCAGTCCTGCTACACCCTCGGGTAAGGCAGTGGGAATCCACTTAGGACATTCGAGCTGTGAAATGATGCAATCCATGTGCTTCTTAGGAGCACTAATAAACCGCAGTGAAAGAATGAAAAGGAGGAAGGCATGCAATTCAGTTTTCATGCTTTTTGCAACCATGATGTATTCAGAGATTCAACTAGGGTTGCCACAGGTGGAGTATAAATAAAGAGAGAGACAGGAGTAGATTTGGAAGATGCATTAGTGTTAGAAAGACAGAGGAAGATAAAGTTCTTTCTGAGGACTAGAGCCTATTTGTAGGGAAAAATCATGATACTTTTCACAGAAATAGCAATTGTGTTTTAGGGAAAAAAAGGATTATGTAAGGATTAAGATACAGAGTCAGACAGACCTGGATTTAAATCTTGGCTCAGCCGCTTTCAAACAGTATATCCTTAAACCTGTTACTAGACCTCCTTTTTGATTCAATTGTTTGATCCGTAGAATGGAAGTATAACAGTGTATCTTTCACGGTGTTATGGCGTTGTACCGATGAGGGTTCTCCAGATAAACAGAACCAATAGGAGATATATACCCCCATGTCTCTACTCATATCAACATGTATACCTCTATCTATCCATCCATCCATCGAGAGAAGGTTTATTATAAGGAGTTGGCTCATGCAGTTACAGAGGCTGACAAGTCCTACAGCTTGTAGGGTGTGTTGGCAAGCCGTAGCCCCAGGAGAGCCTGTGGTGTAGTTTCAGTCTGAATGCTGTCAGCCATGAGGCCCAGGAAGAGCTGGTGTTTGCGTTCAAGTCTGAAGGTAGGAAAAGAATGGAATCCCAGCTCAAGGCAGTCAAGCAGGAAGAGTTTCTTCTTGTTTAGCCTTTTCATTCTATTCAAGCTTTCAGCTGACTGGATGAGGCTCACTCATATCGGGCAGAGCAATCTCTTTTACTCAGTCTGCTAATTCTTATTCAGAAACACCCTTACAGATACACCCAGAATTGTGTGTGTGTGTGTACGCATGTGTTATAAGAGATGATGCCTCTCACTCTGCCATCCAGGTTGGAGTTCAGTGGTGTTATCATAGCTCACTACAGCCTCAAACTCTTGCACTCCATCAGCCCTCCTAGCTCAGTCTCTCGTGTAGCTGAGACCACAGCACATAGCACAGCGTCTGACTAATTTTATTCATACTTTTGTATTTTTTGTAGAGATAGCATCTTACTGGGTTGCCCAGGCTAGTTTCAAGCCTCTGGCCTCTCACCTTGGCCTCCTCTTTTTCTTTGTTATTATGACGATCCTACCAGCTGCGAGACAATTATCTCAAAATATCCAATAGTTGGTTTAGAATTTGAGAGTGAGGCACTTTGAACCATTTTTTTAATATTTCACTAAGATTTTAGATTCATAGAATTAGAATAATGAACACTTAAAAATGTTTATAAAATCATGTGTTGAGTAAGCAAAGGAATCACAGAGCAAAACAAGTGGATGGACCTTATTTGAAGTTTCCAGAATCAAGGAAGGAAAACAGTGTTGCAAGTGAGAACACAAAATGAGGAAAGGGCTTCTGTTTGCAAATGAGGCTATCACTAGTGGTGTTCGAGACTTCCGTTCCAGCTGACTTAGAGAGTCATTTTGAAATGCTTCTAAGATGGACAGGCAGTCAAATAGCAAGATGTATTTCCACTAATTACCATAAATGGACTCAGAAAGCTTACAATAGATATTGTATTACTTTCATAGGACTGCTGTAACAAAGTACCACAGACTAAGAGGCTCAAGCAACAGAAATATATGGTCTCATGGCTCTGGAAGCCAGAAGTCCAAGATCAAGGTGCTGGCTGAGTTGATTCCTTCTGAGGGTGTTGAGGGAGCATCTGTCCCCCTCCTCTCTCCCACCTTCAGTGGTGGGCTGGCAATCTTTGGCATTTCTGGTAGATGACGTGCTCCCTGTGTCTTCACATCATCTTTCCTCTGTTCATGTTCTCTTTCTCTTTGTGTAGTCTTATTTTTAAAAGGACACAGTCCTATTTGATTAAGAGCCCACCTCGATCCAGAATAACTTCATCTTAACTAGCTTGTAACCATCCTATTCTAAAAGGTCCCATTATGAGGCAGTGGAGGTCCAAACCTTAACATATGGATTTTTAGGAACACAATTCAGGCCCTAACAGATATGATGCTTGTCTTCAAATATTGAAAGTGTTGTTCAGGAGTAAGCTGAGTTTTTGTGTGTTTGTACAAAAGGCAGAAATGAGATGGAGGTAGGGGGAGAAAGAGAGAGGGGATTTCAGCCACAGACATACTGCACCATTTTCCTGTTACAGGAGGAAAGGCTTTGCAATAATCAAAGAAACTCAATGATTGTCTAGATTTCTTCAGGAAGCATAGACTCTTTAGAAAAGTAGTTCTCAAGAGGGCACTATTTTGGCTTGCATGAGACATTTGACTGTGCCTGGAGACATTTTAGGTTGTCACATTCAGAGGAGGGATTGCTACTGGCATCTAGTAGGTAGACATCAAATGTTGGTCATCATTCTACAATGTGCAGGACAGCCTCAGCAGAGAAAAATCCAGCGCAAGATGTCAGCAGTGCCACAGATGAGACAGTGTGATGTACAGGGTATTTATTTTACTTTTATTTTTATTAAATTTAATTAATTAAGTAATTATTTCTTTGAAGACAGGATCTTGCTCTGTCACCTCCTAGGCTGGAGTACAGTGGCACAATCAGAGCTCACTGTAGTCTGGAACTTGCAGGCTTACTCAGTCCTTCCTCCTCAGCCTCCTAAGTAGCTGGGACTACAGGTGCATGCTACCATGCCTGGCTAATATTTTCTTTTCTGTGTTTTTGGTAGAGACAGGGTCTCACTGTGTTGTCCGGGCTGGTGTTGAACTCCTAGGACCAAGAAATCTTCCCATGTTGACCTCCCAAACTGCTGGGATTATAGGCCTGAGCCACTGTGCCCAGCCTCTATAAGGCATTTAGAAAGTAATTGTGTAGAAGTCATTCATTTCTACACTCATAGAGAGTTTAAGATAAATGATTCTAAACTATCTTCCAACACTAAAACTGTATGGCTACTGTGAACAGGGCTGCAGCAAACACAGAAGTGCAGATATTTCTTCAATAGACTGATTGCCTTTCTTTTGGGTGTATGCCCAGCAGTGGAGTTGCAGTTCTGGAGAGGTCTTCGTAGCGTTGTCTACTCTTCTACACGTCACAATATTCTGAAACTGGTTTCAAGTTTTAGAATACCAATATAAACAGACCTTCTGAATTTCATAGAAAGTGCATCTCTGGTCCATAATGAAGATGCCCTCCTTCATCTCTTCCTTCGTGACTCAGTTCTGCTGACTAAATAATTACAGACTCTGCGACATTGGTTTTTAAACCTTCTTGCAGGTAAGTCTAAGCATTTTTTTTTTGAGACGGAGTTTCTCTCTTGTTGCCCAGGCTGGAGTTCATTGGTGCAATCTCGGCTCACTGCAACCTCTGCCTCCCACATTCAAGAGATTCTCCTGCCTCAGCCTCCCGAGTAGCTGGGATTATAGGCATGTGCCACCACACCCGGCTAACTTTTGTATTTTTAGTAGAGACAAAGTTTCTCCATATGGGTCAGGCTCATCTCGAACTCCCGACCTCAGGTGATCTGCTCACTTCCATCTCCCAAAGTGCTGGGATTGCAGGCATGAGACACTGCACCCAGCCAAGACTAAGCTTTTTCAACTCCCGAACTCATGTTTAAAAATCTGTAATGAATGAAGACATGAATTATAGCTATCTTGATCATTTTTTAAAAATTTTTATTATAAAAAATTGCATGGTGACATAAAAGTAAAGAGAGGGTGGTAAATAAACCCAACACCTATTTCCAACAACTGTTACGATCTTTAGCAAATTTTCAAGTAATTTATAGAAATGTGGCCCATGGATCACAAGTAATTATCACCCATTTCTCTACTTTTTTAGAAATGGAAATTAAAAGACATCATAAAACTTTCTCAAAGTGATCGTGGCTGAAATGGTTGGACTCCCATAGTTAGTGACATTCTTTTCCCCAACAAGGCCCAAGTGTTACTGGGATAGGTCTGGTCATCATCGAATGAGAATTAACCACTATAGCCCTTGTATAAACAGTCAGCATGTAAACATCATTCAAAGAAAAGTGTGGATTTCTCTTTGTGTTTTTTTTTTAACCTTGATAGTCAGATTTCCTTTGTAACATTTTCTCCACTTAAGCCTTCAGTGAGTATTTATTGTGGCTTGGTTTTAGTTGTGTATAATTATTCAGAGTAGGAGATGCGGGAGAAGGGTCTGACAGCAAGATGTCTTCAAATGCCCCTGGCTCCCTAAGGTAGCACCATTCTGTACTCAGGACGCCTTTACTGTGACCCTCTATAGACTACAGAGTATTTCTGTCTCTGAGGGTTCCTCACAGCCTGACCTCTACCTTGCAAGTCACAGAATCACAGAATCAGACAGTTCAGAAAGAAGCTATGCTTCAGGAGTAATGCGTGCTTTGCAGACAAAGTGCCTTTGTATTTGGGCAAAGAGAGAATCTAAAGCAGAATACAAGCTATTCTAGTTGTTACCTGATAGTTACAAAATTCACAAAACATAAGCAGAATGGATATAATTTGAATGGAACTTTTGGAAAAAACCAATACATGAGAATGTCTGAAGGAAGTTTTGTGATTATGCATGAAAATCAATTCCAGATATTCAATTTCCAGATTTTCCACCATCAGCATCAATAGCTTATATAGTAATGGACTCAACTATTAGTCATAAAGTGTTTAAAGTACATCTTCTCCCACTTTGTGGAGGCACTGACCTTTGCCACGGTGAGAAGACTTTAAACAGTTTGCCTTCATCCATCCCTCAATCTCAATATTATGGACAACTACGCACAATTTAAAGTATTCTCCATCTAAAGTCCATTCTCCACTCCATTGTCACAGTATTCAATTTCTTAGTAATATATAGGAACCACTTTATTCTGCATGGCTGGAAGTTGCTATTTTATGTTTAGAAATAAATTGTGTGCCAAGAGCAGTGTGAATAACAAATATCTGTTACTGGCCAACCGATATTCAGAAGCTTTAAAATCTGTGCAAATATCATGAACTTTGGGACTAATTTCTTAACAGTAAGTCAAGTACAAAATTAACACTATTTTAGAGCCACTCTGTACCTCTAAAATGAAGACCTCTGTGCTATTTATTTCCACCATGTTTTACCCCAAGAAAATTGGCAGGTAGTAAATAATAGCAGTGAGTATTCAAATCATAGATTGTTATTTGTCCTGACTTAGAAATAAAGTAACATCTAAAAAAATATGAGCAAAGGGCCCACATTGTTCAGCATTCAATGGAAAAAATTCTATAAGACATACTGAACAGGAAGATAGTATTCTGGTCATGAAAGTGTAAATTCAGTCATTCAATTTAAATGCTAGAATTTGGGTTACAGAGGGAATCTCAGAAGTTTTCTGGTTGAAACACCTTATATTACAGGTGAGACAACAGAAATGCAGTGATGGTAAATGACCTGCCTAAGTAAAGCCTAATAGCTCAATGTGACTGCAAAGCAAGTCTCTCCATGATGCTGCTTTTCACTCTATCATTTTTTTTCTCACTGGTTTAACGGTACAATGGTGATACATGAATAACTCGCATCTAGATGAGGCTTCTACATAAAAGAATTTTTATTCTCAATTGAGAAACTTCTACAAAACTGAGTTTGGAAGAGTAATTTTCTCTTGCTCTTTCTCTCTCTCTCTACCTTCAGTAGCCAATTTGATCAAGTGGAAGAAAGGGTATCAGTCATTGAAAATCAAATGAATGAAATGAAGCAAGAAGAGAAGTTTAGAGAAAAAAAGTAAAAATAAATGAACAAAGCCTCCAAGAAATATGGGATTATGTGAAAAGAACATCTGATTGATGTATCTGAAAGTTATGAGGAGAATGGAATCAAGTTGAAAAACACTCTTCAGTATATTATCTAGGAGAACTTCCCCAACCTAGCAAGGCAAGCCAACATTCAAATTCAGTAGAGAATGCCACAAAGATGCTCCTTGAGAAGAGCAACTCCAAGACACATAATTGTAAGATTCGCCAAAGTTGAAATGAAGGAAAAAATGTTAAGGGCAGCCAGAGAGAAAGGTTGGGTTACCCACAAAGGGAAGCCCATCAGACTAACAGCAGATCTCTCAGCAGAAACTCTGCAAGCAGTGGAAGCTGCAGAACAGCAAATATTGCAGAACAGCAAATGTGGCTGCCTGATCCTTCCTCTGGAAGCTCTCTCTCAGAGGGGCACCTGGCTATATGAGGTGTCAGTTGGTCCCTACTGGGAGCTGTCTCCCAATTAGGCTACTCGGGAGTCAGGAACTCACTTGAGGAGCCAGTCTGTCCATTCTCAGATCTCAAACTCCGTGCTGGGAGAGCCACTACTCTCTTCAAAGCTGTCAGCCAGGGACGTTTAAATCAGCAGAAGTTTCTGCTGCCTTTTGTTCAACTATGCCATGCCCCCAAAGGTGGAGTCTACAGAGGCTGGCAGGCCTTGTTGAGCTGTAGTGGGCCCCTCCCTGTTTGAGCTTCCCGGATGCTTTATTTACCTACTCAAGCCTCAGCAATGACAGACACCCCTCCCCCAGCCTCACTGCCACCCTGAGGTTCCAGCTCAGACTGCTGTGCTAGCAGTGAGAGAGGCTCCATGGGCGTGGGACCCTCCGAGCCAGGTGCAGGATATAATCTCCTGGTGTGCCATTTGCTGAAGCCGTTGGAAAAGCACAGTATTAGGGTGGGAGTGTCCCAATTTTCCAGGTACCATCTGTCACGGCTTCCCTTGGCTAGGAAAGGGAATTCTCTGACCTCTTGAGCTTCCTGGGTAAGGCAATGCCCTGCCCTGCTTTGGCTCACGCTCAGTGGGCTGCACCCACTGTCCACAAGCTCCAGTGAGATGAACCCGCTACCTCAGTTGGAAATGCAGAAATCACTCATCTTCTGCATCGCTCACGCTGGGAGCTGTAGACTGGAGCTGTTCCTATTTGGCCATCTTGGAACCTCCCATTTGTTCTTTTTCTCACACGTTTTTTCACTATGGTGAAAAATGCTTCTTTGAAAATTGATGTACATGTTTCTGTGGGGACATAGGTTTTCACTACTTTTGAGTATATACTTAGAGTATATTACTGGTTCTAACTTTATATTCAACAGTTTTGAAGAATGCTAGACTGTTCTCTGAAGCAGATGCATCATTTTACATTGCAACAAGCAATGTGTGAGGGTCTCCGTCTCTTTATATCCTTTCACTTTCTGGATGGAATTCCTTCAACCAAAAATTTCTGATTTTGGTGAAGTCAATTGATCTCTTTTTTGCTCTTTTTTGTTGTTGCTACCTGTGATTTGGCGTCATGTTTAAGACTTGTTTAACCAATGAACATGATGAGTTACTCGTATATGTTTTTTAACGATTTTAAGATTTTAGCTCTTGTACTTTTGTTCGTGATTGATTTGTGTGTAGTCTCTGAGAAAGGAGTCAAAATTCATTATTCGTTTCCTTTTCTTTGCATGAGAATATTCTGTTGTCCCACACAATTTGTTGAAATACTAGTCCTTTCCCATTGAATTATTTTGTCACCCCTGTCAAAAAGCAATTGAACATTAGTGTATTTAAGGGTTTATTGTGAACTCTGAATTCTAGTCCATTTATGTATTGATATGTCTATCTTATGCCAGTACCATTCGTTTCAATTACTGTAGTTCTGGAGTAAGTTTTGAAATTTGGAAGTGTAAGTCCTAACTGATTCTTCTTTTCCTGGATTATTAACCATTCTGGGGCCCTTGCATTTGCATATTAATTGTAGGATCAGGTTTTCAACTTCTCTGAAAATGACAGCTGGGATTTTGATAAAGATCATGTAGAATCTATAGATCACCTGGAGAGTATCGCTGCTGTAACAATATTAAGTCTTCCTGACCATGAACACAGACACTTTGCATTCATTTGGGTCTTCTTTAATTTCTTTAAACAATATTGTGTAATGTTCATAGTATTAACTCTGCACTTCTTTTGTTAACTTTTTCCTAAGCATTTTATTTTTTTGGATGCTACTATAAATGAAATTATTTTATTAATTTCCTTTTCAGATGGTTTATTGCTAAAATATAGAAATGCGATGATTGTTGCATATTGATCATATAACCCTGCAGTTTTGCTGAAGTTGTATATTCATTCTAATAGTATTTTTAATGAATTCTTTTAAATTATCTATATACAAGATAATGTCATCCCCAAAATGAAGATTGTTTTACCTCTGTATTTTCGCTATGGATAGTTTTATTTAATTTTCTTGCCAATTTTCCAGGCTAGGACCTCTAGTACCATATTGAATAACAGTGGAGGGGCAGAAATTCTTATTTAGGTTTAGCATGTTCTTCTTTCAGTGTTTCATTATTATTTGATGTCTTTGTTCTATCTTATTATAGATGCTTAAAGGTATAGAGCTTCCTCTAAATACTTCGGTTATATCTAACACATTTGTCATGTTGCATTTTCACTTTCATTTACCTCAAGATATTTTCTGATTTCCCTGTAATTTCTTCTCTGACTTAATAGTTATGTAAGAGAGTAATGTTTAATTTCTACATTTTTGTGAATTTTTCAAATTCCTTTTTGCTATTAATTTCTAAGTTTATTCCATTGTGGTTAGAGAACATACTTTGTATGATTTCAATGCTTTTAGATGAATTGAAGATTTGATACGACCTAGCATATGTTCTATCATGGAGAATGTTTCATGTGTACTAAGGACGTGTGTGTGTGTGTGTGTGTGTGTGTTAAGGCAAACATTTATACAATAAAATCTATAAGTTTAAGGTACATAATTCAATGGATTTTGATAAAATACACATTTGAGTAACCACTACCTGGATCAAGATATATCATCCACCCTGAAAAGTCCCTTGTGTCCTTTTCTGGGAAATATGAGACCCTCCCTCACAGGCAACCATCATTCTGATTTATACTACCATATTTTAGTTTGCCTGTTTACGTACTTGAAATAAATAGGCTCACACAGTATGAGCTCTTTTGTGTCTGGCTTTCATTTTCATTCCACCTAACATTTTAAACATTCATCCATGTTGGCTTTTAGTTTTCATTTTTTGCAATTGTGAGGATAGCCGATAGAAACCTACTTGTACATATCTTTTTTGTACACATATTTTTATTTCTTTTGGATAAATATAAAGAAGATGACTTAATCAGAGTGTAGGTGTATCTTTAGTTTTCTAAGAAACTGCAAACGTTCTCCTGAAATCATTGTACTATTTTATATTTCCACAGAGAAATGCATGGGAGTCCTATTTGCTTCATATTCTAACAGCTTTTATTGTGTTCACATTTTTCTGCTTAATTTTACCATTCTAGTAGATGAGAAACAATATCTCATTGTAGATGTTATGTGAATTTACCTGATGACTAATAATGTTGAGTGCTTTCATGTACTTCCTGGAAATACATCTTTTTTTCTTGAAGTACCCTTTCAAGTCTTGCCGATTTTTAAATTGCATCTTTTGTCTTTTTGTTATTGACTTGTATGAGTTCTTCATAGACTTTGGTTGCAAATCCTTTGTCAAACATGTGTATATATGTATAAAACTACACGTATTTTCTGCCTCTCTGTGGCATACCCTTACATTTTCTTAATGTCTTCTACTGACATGCACAGGTGTTTTCTTTATTTTGATGAAGTCTAGTGATCAATTTTTTTGGTTATGTTTAACACTTTTTGGGTCTTCTCCAAGAAAACATTATGTACCCCAAAGTCACAAATATATTTTACTATGTTTTCTTTTTGAAGATTTATAGTTTTAGCTTTTACATTTAAAATAATTATTTATTTCAATTATTTCTTGCATTGATGTTAGGAAGGAGTTCAGCATCCATTTATTAACACGCATTCATCCAGTTGTTCTAGGGAAATACTTTTTCCTCGTGAGATACCCTTGGTGCCTTCACTGAAGATCATTTGAACATGTATTCATATAAGTTGTTTTCTGTTACTAT
Organism: Rhinopithecus roxellana; assembly: GCF_007565055.1. Classification (NCBI taxonomy): domain Eukaryota; kingdom Metazoa; phylum Chordata; class Mammalia; order Primates; family Cercopithecidae; genus Rhinopithecus; species Rhinopithecus roxellana. The sequence goes on from NC_044566.1 coordinate 7,115,821, forward strand.
TCTGTTCCATTGGCTTATTACTCTAACCACACAAAAATACCATACTCGTGTGACTGCTGTAACCTTATGGTAAGTCTCAAAAGCAATCTGATTTAAATCTTCCAACTTTATTTTTCTTTGCCAGGACTTTGTTTTGGATGATGTAGATCTTATATTTTTTGATAAACTTGTCCTTTTATTTTCTTAAAAATAAAAAATCCAGTTGGCATTTCAAATGAAATTGCATTGATTTTATAGATCTATTTGGGGACAGTTGACATTTATTGGTGCTGAGTCTTCAACTGATGAACAGGGTGCATTTCTCCATTTATTTAGATTTTCTGCCTCTTCTTTTGTCAGTTGTGGTAATTTCTGTCATTTGGGACATCTGTTCTTTTCACCTAAGTTGTCATATTTATTGGTATAAAGTTAGTCGTAATATCCCTGTATTATCCCTTTGTTGACTATAGGATTTGTAGTCATTCCCCATTTGCATTGCTGATGTTGTTACTTGTGTTTTCTCTCTTTTTTCTTGATCAATCTTGAAGAATGTTTCTGTTTTTAGAATCTTTTTATTGAATCAACCCTGAGACTTGTTGATTTTCAGTATTGTTTTCAGCCGGCTCTCTGAACGCTTTGCCCCATCAAGGAGGAAGCCATATTAGAGCTCTCTGAAATTCAGGGCCCAGGGCAGGGGTTCCACTTGTCCGTGTCTAAGAGTGGTACTCTTTGCTCCTTCTAATATTGCTAGAAAGATTCTTGTCCTTGCCTATTCAGTATGTCCCTGAGGTAGACTGTATTATTATTAAAAAAAATACTACCTCATCGGGGGATGGTTACTCATCAGGGGGATGGTTAAGTATCTTTTTTTGCACCATTCATATAAGGCTTGGCTCTTCAACTTGCTTTGGCTGATGCTCAAATTTGGCAGAAGACTTAAATGTCCTGAATTACCACATCTCTTTCCTCTGCCCCCAGATAGGCAGTGTCTCTGATAGAAGCTACTTCATCAACCGCGTTCCTGAAGTGAAGGTGAGATGGAGCCGTGAACTGTGGTCCCAGGTGAACCATAATGGTGAGGTAGAAAGAGAAAAGTCAAACAACAAACATTCAAACAAACAACAACAACAACAATTCTTGTTGTTAGTTTGGGATTGTTATCACAGAACCATGTAACCTATCCCAACTGCTCAGAATCACTTAATGCCCAGAAGTTCTGGGTTTTACACAGAAATGAGATTATGGGTCTTCTCACCAATTCAGTGCTGTCCTTCATCTTTAGAGCAGAACTGTTGGTTTCCTGAGACCTCACTCTCTTCTGAAAACTGTCCCTAGAGTTGTCCTCTCCTTCATTGAGTTTTAAATCAAATCCAAGAGACTGACTTGGTGACATATAATAGGATTTGAACTTCCTTGTTTTCAGCCACCTGCTAAAGTGAGCACCTGGGTTTGGAAAGAATGTTACTTCCCCAGCATAATTTAGTTTTTGGTGGAAACCAAGCCTAGAAGGTTAATCTAAAAGGGATTTCTTTGTGGAAAAGTGATGAATAAATGAAAAGAGCAGAGTCTGATATCATGGACTTTCATGAATTCCACTGTTTTCCCACAAACACTGTACTAAGAGAGGAAATAGAAAACTTGTAATTTTTCTAGGTAAGCAGCTTCATTTATCAAAGGTAGAGTACATATTTAGTTTAAGAATAGGTTAGCTACCAACTGTTAAATGAACCAACTAATGTCAAATATTCATTACATCAAAATAGAAATTCCGAGTATGGATTTTCCATTTGCACTTTTCTTTTCCAGCAGGGACTGTCCTGTTTTGTTTTAATAAAAAAGAGTGTGCAGAAAAACAGAGTTTCTAGGAAAGTTTAAATTTTTGCTTTTCTAAATACAATGAAGGAATATGTATTCCTTTAAATGACGTAACTAGTTACAAACATGTTCTGTCTACAGGGATGTAGTACTGTTGGTCCGTGTAAGCTATAATACTGGACACTATCTGGTCACTCAATCTATAGTACTTTTACTTTTATTTGACTGAAAACAAACTAAATTTTGCAATTTTCATAGTGCTTTCATTTTTTTTTGGCTTTTAAAATTAGCAATTCATGAAAACCATTCCTATTAATATGTATCTAATCAATATTAACATATTTACTACTTAGAGAAGAAAATTCTATTACATCTTATTAATTTTATTTTTTCATTTCCTTGCGTAGAATTTGAATGAACAGAGTGCTACGTAGGGACTGTATAATTCCTTTTGTTTTACTTAAAGTTTAAAAACACGAGATTTGGGTTCTTTTTTTTCTTGCCTTTGCTGAGGGTTTTGGTCATCACTTGCAAATGTAAAAATAAGCACTACTCTAGAGTCCTGACCTCAGCAACCCCAAGGGAGCAATAGATAATTCGAGGGGAGGCTGAGGCAGGAGGATTGCTGGAGTCCAGGAGTTCAAGATGACACTACTTAAATTACAGTTCTCACAGTCTGATGAAAATACATACACTCGTTTCTAAGTTATCAATGTCCCATAGTATTGTATATTTTAGATTGTTTTTAAATCAACACGGCATGTTTAAAAAGATCACATAAATCAAATACAACTGGTTATATTTTCTTCAATTTCTCCAAGATAATTTACCTTTGGATTGAGACCAACTGTTGAAATTCAATCTGAAAAAATGATTGTTTTGCATAAAGGTTATGAACAAGAGACTAGAGTGGAATATGCTACGCTTTCATGTACACCATTGTTTCTCCTGTACACACTACAATAAGAGGGGAAGTTCACAGAATATAAAGCAAATAATGAAAGGAAATGCACAGAGTGGTTCCCATATCCTCACTGTAAGGCAAGTGAATGAAACAGGAAGCATGATGGCATATGATTATTTGACTATATATACTTTTGTGTGTTGAAGTGTGACATCACTTGCCAAAAGGGATTCCCTTTACTAATGACTGCAAATTTGTTTCTAGCCATTTTTAGCCTCTGTGTAATGAAAATAATAATAATAGTGTGTTCCTGTAAAATGCTTTTCAAAGAAAATTACCTTTGGAGTAGGTGAAACTATGTTCTTTTTTGTCTATTGTTAAACCAGTGGCTTTGATTTCAGATACTTTAGATCCTATGGAAGCACCTACAATCAGCTTTTTTTTTTCCCTTGGACAAAGGATAATTATTGAGCAATTACTAATATTATCATTAAGAAGTCATTGAAAGGTTTAGCTCTCACTTGAACACAAAGCCTGAACATCGCCAACCTGTTTATTTTTATTGATTCAGATGATCATCGGGGTTCTGATACTGGTTTGGCTCTGCGTTGCCACACAAATTTCATCTGCAGTTGTAATCCCCATATGTAGAAGGAAGGAGTTGGTGGGAGGTGATTGGATCATGGGGGCGGTTTCTCCCATGGTATTCTCCTGACAGTGAGTGAGTTTTCATGAGATCTGATGATTTAAAAGTGCGGCGCTGCCCACCCCCCCACCGCCTCCTGCCACCACGTAAGATGTACCTTGCTTCCTTCTTCACCTTCCACCACGATTGTAAGTTTCTTGAGGTCCCCCCAGCCATGCGGAATTGTGAGACAATTAAACTTATTTTCTTTATAAATTACTCAATCTCAGGCAGCTCTTTATAGCAGTGTGAAAACAGACGAATACAGGATCCAACCAATTTGTGCTAATTGCCTATTTTATAGCAGGAAAACTGGGAAATGATGTTAAATTACTTGGTCTCTAATTTTGTCAGTAGCAAAGCATGGGCAATGCAGAGATACTCTGGTTTCATCTGAGGGGACTGGCAGGACTACAACACCCCCAACAAACACCAGATGTTTGGCTTCTTTAAATATGGCTTTTAGTAAATACATTCAGGTAAAATCCAGTGGGATAGAGGGGCACTGGCACAGTCTTTACCGTACCTTGTGATCACACGCACTGTGGCCTATGGCCAAACACTGAATTTCAATATTGCTTGAGGTGAGAGCAGGTGGTTTGAGGAAGGAGAAAAAAGATATATCTTGTCTAGTGGAAACAGACAGGCAGGATGAGGGTCAGAAGGCTGTCCAGGTTGTATCTAGGATAGACATAATATCCTTTTGAAAATGAAGAACTGTTATGTTATAATTCAAACCAGTATTCAGGAAATCTTCCACAATTTTCTCTTCCTTTTTCTATTGTCTTGCTCGTTAACAGAGATAGTTTTGAAAATACCAGCCTGTCTTGCATTCCTAACGGAGGTTTGGGTTCTATTTTAGATAAAAACTTAAAGGGGCATTTTAAGTGTGAAGCAAGAGCAGCAAGGTGGTAACAGAGGTAATTACCCAATGTGAGAAAGTCAAAAGAAGGAAGGAACCCACAAGAACAGACTCCAGGGCTTGGCTGAGGTAACTCTTGCCACTTTGAGTCTCATTCCAGTACTTTTCTCTGCTAAACGCTTGACTTTTTTTGTTTTATAATATGGCACAAGCTCTAGAGTAAAGGACTAAAGGAGACAGTGTGATATACTGAGTTCAATTTTCAAGAAAGGAAAAACCAGTTTCAAACGAGAATATCACATTATGTCGTATTAGAATGATTTTAATTTCCAAAGAAACGTACAAAGGGATATTTCTCCAGCCCTACACACAATCCTTACTCTGCATAATTTGTCTTCAGAATCATCCCTTTCCCATTCTTGTCTCCTGTCTTCTCAGAGTGCTTCTGCTTTCCATGTTCTTTTGGCTCTGCTGTTCTAAACAGTATTCTCTGTTTTGGCTCACCTACTTCTTTTACCACAGGAAAAACGTATTCGCCCTGTATGCCACCTCTTTTCAGATAAGAGATTTTACCCCACACAAAATAACTTTGACGTTTTAGAGGAATGCTTACTTTGCAGAGTGGGGAAAATACCTTTTGTCTGGAGTGATGTGTCTGGTTTGGTGATAATACCAGCATTCATATCTTAATTATGTACTAAATTTATGCTTGTGTGAGGCCTCTCGGAGATCTAATGGGTGTGCAGAATTCCTTCTTACCATTCCAAGGCATCTTGAAATTTTTATGCACTCAAATCACCCATGTTCAAATTTACCTTTTCAGAGGAATGGGATGTAATTCACCTAATTGAAGGTCTGTTTCAGAATATGGTTCAAATTCTCACTCTCCATAAATACGCCGTAACTCTAACACTCTGGAGTGATCGGGGGGACTATTTCCAATTTTGGCCAAAGATCTGTGGCAGAGTTTGTTAATCTGATTTGGAATGAACTCAATGGTCGTTGGGGTTTGTGTAAAGCCACTGTTCCATATCAATCCAACCAAATTTGCTTGAGCAAGTCCACTAGCTAAATTTTCTCCCTCTTCACTAGGCACATACAGAATATATGATTAATTTTATGGGTACCAGTAGGTACTCATTTTTCTTATAAGAGAGTCATTTTCTCAGGGACCTTTGAACTGCCTGTACTTTTTCTTTACATTTGTGTGGTACTGACATTTTTTTCTAACGCTCAGATATTAGGGAGGTTCTTAGTAGGTGACACCATGCTCTTTTAAACAAAGAATATAAATATTTGAGACTTTTAAAATCCATCTTTGACTCATTGTTTAGTGAACATTGACACAGGATGACGCTAAACTGTAAGCTTTACAATGTCAGAGAAGTTGTGTCCCCATCTCACGGTGTAGGGACTAACATGTTGGTCCCAGGAAATACTTGTGGGGGTAAAGAATGATCGTGAGAGTCCTATGCCTTTAAGACCTGATATCTCTTTATTTCCAAAGTTGATTCTGTCAGCTTGGCTGGATGGATAGGCTTCTATGTGCTTGTTCATTGTTGTTCCATACGTGTCCTTGACATTGCACTTCTGTCCGGAAGGCATCTGCCCAGTAAGTAGCAACGTATGAATCTTCAGTTAAGGGTGCAAATTAACTGCTCCCCTAAATTAGAACCAGCAGAGAAGTGCTATATTTCCTTTGACGTAGCACATCCCTTTGAGAAAACAGTATCAGGGGACTGATAATTTGTCTTAAGTATCAGTGTCCCTGGTGGAACCTGGTTTAAAATACTGGACCCTCAGTTTTCAGTATAAATACGTAGACTGGAGTCAGTGCCTTGAGCCAAGTTATCTTGGTAGTTATTGCTGAAGTGATCCCTGAGGAAACCAAGGTCCAGACTATATGGGGTGGTGTAAAGGATGATGTCAACACCTTGAATTAAATCTTGAAAATATATGCATGTGCTTCACCATAGAGAAAGTTCTGTTTAAACATACATGTAATATTACATTTTCTTAGCCATACAGGTGAAAATAAATAGTCAAAGATCACTCCATTCTTGAACTAATGACATTTCAGGATATGGACATACTTCTAGCTGGTATTAATTCTGTTTTCTTTTCATACATGTGCGTAAAGTAACTGGCAGTGGATTTTTTGAAATTTGTGTCAGTTTATTTGAGAGATGATGACATACAGGGGTAATGGATTATTATTTCTCAAAGATGGATAAAAGTTTTTAAATTTTAAATTAGAAATAAATTTCAATGTAATTCAAATGCAACCTTTTAGGTTTTAAAAATAAGATAGCATTTATGTAAAAAAAAAAAAAACCCGTGGTGCACCATTAGTGATTTGTGTATGATATCTGGGAAGACATATGATGGTGAATGTTTCTCTTGGCTTGAAGGTGGTATCAAAACAGTTCCAACGCCAAGAATAATTCTCAGAAATGTGAGCATTAGTCAATGCATGAAAAATCTATGTATGGTAAAATTCATTTAAGAGAGACATGAGTTTTATGAGTTATCTAAATTAAGTGTTAAAATGACAAGCAGACTGAAATTTTACTCGTTTTCTTTTCTTCTCTCTTTCTCTCATTTTCTTTTGTAATCCACCTGAAAGTTGTTTAAAGCAATAACTTGGTCAAGTGTGGTGGCTCATGCCTGTAATCCCAGTACTTTGGGAGGCCAAGGCAGGTGGATCACAAGGTCAGGAGTTCGAGACCAGCCCGGCCAATATGGTGAAACCTTGTCTCTACTAAAAATACAAAAATTAGCTGGGAGTGGTGGTGTGCGCCTGTAGTTCCAGCTATTTGGGAGGCTGAGGTTGAAGAATCACTTGTACCTGGGAGGCAGAGATTACAGTGAACCGAGATCATGCCACTGCACTCCAGCCTGGGTGACAGAGCAAGACTCCATCTCAAAAAAAAAAAAAAAAAAAAAAAAAAAAAAAACAAAACAAAACAAAACAAAACAAAACAAAACAAAAAACAGGAATAACTCATCTCTTTCAATTAGAGATTCTCTCATAGAAATATTCCTACTAAATCAACTATCCTGTTGACTATATTTAGTTACCTAGGTTTTCTAATATTTTCTTTTTACAAGAAACAGAAAGATTCTTACAGAGAATCTTTAAGATTCTATTAAACGTAAGGCCCAGATTTCCTGTTAAGACTGCATAAGTGACAATTAATATATGTCCTTTACTTACCCATACTGGAAGATAATACGATGGGAAATGGGAGCTCTTTTTTCTTGTTGATATCCTTTGGATGCTATGTTATTTACTGAAGAAATATGGTCTTTCTCCAACTATGAACATGGAACATTTACGAGTATTTGGAAAACTTGAGCCATTAATGACATGTGGTAATTGACAATATCTTTTTAGTTTTAACCCTCTCTTTCACTATGTAATTTATATCTTAATTTGCAATTTTATGGCTCAATTTCAGCACCCATGAACCAGGAATTCTAAGAACTGCAGTCCTTAGAAGGATGCATATGACTTAAATGTTTCCTATAATTAGCCAGAAAGAATATTTCATCAATGCATAGCAGGATGGATATTACTGCACAACCTGTAGAATGGAATTGCAAACATTCCCTCTTGCACAGGGTATGGGTTGGCTGGTTATGCTGCAGCATAACCCTAGCTACAAACCTGGAAGTGGGGTTTTGATGGGTTAACTGGGAGAGGATATTCAAGTCAAGATATCTCGAGGGGAAGAGCTGTAGAGGTGAACCTGAGCCAAGCCCTGACGAGATCACTGGGAATCAAAACCTGGAGTGACCACATTCAAACACCAAATTAAAAAATAAAGAAGAAAGTCAGGCACGGTGGCATGAGACTGTAGTCCCAGTTGCTCAGGAGACTGAGGCAGGACGACTGCTTGATCCCAGGAGTTCAAGTCTAGCGTGGGCAACACAACAAGACCTCACTTCTTAAAAAAATAAAGTCAAGAATCAGAATAAAGGAATAAAGTCAAGAATCAGAATGGAACAAAGCATAAAAGAAGCAGATTGGGAACAAATAAGCAAGAGCTTAAGAAATTCCTATAAAGAGCTTATTGGGAGGGGCAGTTGAAACAAGAGCTAGCCCTCATTTGTAGTAAATGCACAGCATGCAGGGTATTGGGTTGGAATAGAGCACTGTTTCTCAACGTTGGTTGCATGTCACAATTATCTGGGGAACTTAATATATGCCCTAGTCTCACTTCTAGGGATTCCACTTTAATTGATCTGGGAAAGAATCTGGACACAAAGATTTGTGAAATGTGCCAGGTGATCCCACTGTGCAGCTAAGGTTGAGAAGCACGGCTGGCAGGGCTGGAAGGAAGCCCCAGTAAAAGCATTAGCGATAGTAACAGGGGAACTACGAAGGAAATGTAAATACAAGTTTCAGCACAACTTGCCCCAAGAAGTTTTCCTTGAGTAGCAAGCTGAGCTGGAAACCTTTGGTGATGATTTTTACACACTTTCTGTATAACTCATAGAATGAAACTCATGCAATGATAGTCGTTGGGAAAAAGTTAAAAGTTTTAAGCCGTGAGCTGCTGCAGCAAGGTGATCATGTTTAATGGTGTTGCATGGGAACGATCGTGGCCTAATGATTTGGTTTGCTGGGAAAATCTATTTTCACTTGGGTGATTCTAAGAGAAGTTGCTCTTCTTGCTGTAGAGGTTAAAATGCTAGTGGAACAAAATACATGGGACATAGGATTTCCTGCTGCAGTACAGAGTGCCAACTTGAAATTTGAATAAACAAAAAATACTTTTTTAGCAGGTGTCCCTTGCAATATTTAAGGCATATTTAAATATTATTTGTTATTCATCAGAACGTCAAACTTAAATGAGGGTTCAGTTTTTGTTCTGTTTGTTTTTGTTTGTATTTTCTTAAAGTCTGGCATCCCACTGTAGGAAAAATCGCTAGCCAGCAGAGTGAGAGACATTTGGAGATAAGCCTGAGAAGTGGATACACATTCATAGGAAGTGAACCCGCTTCCCAGGCCAATAATCAATGGGTGGCAGGTATTTTGCAGTTCGTGTTCAAGAAACCCTATCTGAAAATAACTGTCAGTGCAACAGCTCAGTATTTTAAATGATTTTTGAGTAAGTCTCCAGCCAATGAAGGATGTCTACAGTTTGTTGCAACCTGACATAAAAAAGTAAACACTTGGGGCAGAACTGAGGTGAGACAGAAACAAAACAAAACAACAACACAAAACAAAACAAAACAACAACAAAACAAAACAAAACACCAGCCTGGGTCACACACACACAGAAGGACCAGCAGGATCTGCAAAACTCATTGAGAAGAAAAAGAAACAGGCACAAAAGAATAGGCAAAACGAATCTATGGTGATAAAAATGAGATCAGTGGTAGCTCCCACGATGGGGAACTGTTTGGTAAATGAGCATAAGAGAAATTTCTGGAGTGAATGAATTGTTCTATATTTTGATTGGGGTGTGGGTTACAAGAATGCGCACATTTGTTAAAACTCATTAAAATGTTCATTTAAGATCTGTGAATTTCACAACACATAAATTATGCTTCATTATAAAACAAATTTAAAAATTTGGAGGACTGTACAAGAGAGAATTGATGACTAGATTGAATTTAAATGTGGAAAACATTCCCAGTGAAGTGCCGCCAGCACCACCTCAGGCTTGTCCTAGTCTTCATTCACAGGGATCGCCGTGACAAAGACATTGTCATCAGATTTTAAGATGAAATTAAGCGGAGAGGAATGACATGCACATGAGCATTTCAAGATCCACAAAGATCTTGAAAAGGAAGAAATGCGTTGAATTCTATCAGATGAAAATAGCTGGAAATAAATTCAAAGTTCCATATTTGAGGAGCGAAAGGGTGAATTTAATAAGTGTTCACAGGAATCCTTCAGAGTTGTAGTCTGGACCATGCTGTCACTTATAATCCACAGTGGGACATAATCATCATTGAAGTGCAATGTGGTCTCACACTGGGGTGTTTGAAGAGATTGCCTAAAGAACACTCCCCCTCCCTGCTTCAACTCCTTAGCAAATGCATAGGAGAGGAGCAAGCAGGTGCAGATACAGACAGTGTCAAGTCAAGCCTAGGTTATAAGATTGCCTTGGGTGTGTGGTAACAATAGACCTCTATCCCTGATCTCCAGGATCTCACAGACTCACCCACACAGTTTCTGAAAGTTCTGCAGAACCACAGATGTCTCCTATGAAAGCAACTCTGTTACTCCTAAGCATAACATGACAGAGAAAGTGCTTTCTCTGCAGACAGGCTGGTCTCATCAGGAGAGGAGGGGCTGAGTGAAGGCGCTCAGTTCTTTTTCCATACTCAGCAGTCTGATAAGACATACCAGCACTCAGGTGTGCCATAGGAGAGGAAGCAGAAAGGGAGACCAAAAATGGTATACCCATGAGTGTTGCTTGACTTTGGAGAAAATGTCAGGATGAGGGAGCGCTTGTATGATTAATGACAGGTTACCTATGAAAAGCAGTGAATATATGATATTCTAAATTGACATTGCAAGTACCTCCAGCAATCTTCTATAAAACAACTTTCGAAAATACCAATTTAAAACTCTTACATTTCTTAAAAAATTCTCATCATTATATAGATGTAGCCTTCAGATTGAAAGAATATATCAATAGTTGGACTATGGAGGATGAAAGTGAGGATTTTGAATGATAAAATTTTGAAGTAAATGCAACTATACTTAATTTGAATATTGATTTTAAATCCAGGATAGACCATAAAGAGGAAAAATACAATGCATTTGTTAAGAAAAGAAACATTATATTGTGAAGAAAAATATATTGTTAGTGAGATGACAGCTTCATAGAATCAGGTTTCAGACCAATAGGGTGGTTGGTGGAAGAGAGGCATTGCTGGCCATCTTGGGAATGATGGAACTTTGACAGGCATATTTCATGTTAGTTACAGTATTACTTCTTCCTAGAAGACAGCCTTCTACCCCTTCAACAGCCTAACTAGATACATATAGAGAATGGCAGACAGTATGCCTGGAGCTGGAATACTGTACTGTAATAAGAAATAGGCTGACTGTTTTCAAAGATATTAGACTATGAAGTCAAGAAAAAAATAAAATCAATAAACAGTAAAACAATCACTAATATGGCTGGATAGATGGATGTAAATTAAGATTTTATATACACGCATGCATACACACACTCAGAAATGACAAAAAATTGATTCCCTGTGAAGTATATGGCACGCAATTGCTTTTTACTACATTATATCTTATCACACATTTGAGGAAGACTGAACACAATGAGCACAACTCTTATCATCTGACAAAAATCTGAAAGAAAGCTTAAACTGAACTTTTTTGTTTTAAAATTTTTATTTTAAGTTCAGGGGGTACATGCACAGGTTTGTTATATGGATAAACTTGCATCATGACTGTTTGTTGTACAGATTATTTTGTCACCCAGATATTAAGCCTAGTACCCAGTAGTTACTTTTCCTGATTCTCTCCCTCCTCCTAACCTCCACCTTCCAATGGTCCCCAATATCTGTTGTTTCCCTCTTTGTGTCCATGTGTTCTCATCCTTTAACTCCCACTTATACGTGAGAAACTGCAGTGTTTTGTTTTCTTTTCCTGCATTAGTGTGTGAAGAATAATGACCTTCAGCTCCATCCATATTCCTGCAAAGGACATGATCTCATTCTTTTTTATGACTTCATAGCATTCCGTGATGTATATGTACCACATTTTCTTTATCTAATGTATCACATTTTCTTTATCTAATCTACCATTGCTGGGCATTTAGTTTGCTTCATTATTGTGAATAGTGCTGCAAGGAACGTATGTGTGCATGTGTCTTCATGGTAGAACAATTTCTATTCCTTTGGGTATATACCTAGTAATGGGATGGCTGAGCCTACTGGTAGTTGTGTTTTTAGTTTTTTGAGGAATTTCCAAACTGCTTTCCTCAATGGTTGAACTAATTTATACTACCATCAGCAGTGTATACGCATTCTCTTTTCTCTGCAACTTTGCCAGCATGATATTTTTGACTTTTTAATAATAGTCATTCTGACTGGTGTGAGATGATATCTCATTGTGGTTTTGATATGCTTTTTTTTTTCATAATCAGTGATGTAGAGCTTTTTTGTATGCTTGTGGTCTGTGTGTATATCTTCTTTCGAAAAGTTTTAGTTCATGGTCATTTGCCCATTTTTAATGGGGTTGTTTGCATTTGTTCCTTGTGAATTTGTTTAAGTTCCTCATAGATTCTGGATATTAGTCCTCTGTCAGATGTACAGTTTGCAAAAATTTTCTCCCATTCTGTAGGTTGCCTGTTTACTCTGTTGATAGATGCGTTTGCAGTACAGAAGCTCTTTAGTTTAATTAGATCCCATTTGTCAATTTTTGCTTTTGTTGCGGTTGTCATGAAATCTTTGCCTGTTCCTATATTCAGAATGATACTGCCTAGGTTGTCTTCCAGAGTTTTTTATATAGACTCATGTATTGTAATAATCTTCTGAACCTAAAGAAGGTGATAGGAACATTTAACTAGAAGTAATATCTTTCATAAAACTAACTTTTTCCATCTTTTCCCCTACCTCCTAAAACTAATATTGAGCTTCTTCACAACAACGCTGTTTTCATTGAGTTTACTTTGGGAGTGGGAATAAGTTCTAATTCTTTTATAGTTTTCCTCATTAAAATTTCTGATTTAGCTGTCAAAGAGTAGGTTTTGACAAATGTGATCAATGTGTACAACGTAATTAGAAAATACTAAACTACCAAAACTATAAAGAAATCTGCGTTACCTACATGAGTTGTTCACATTAGCATTTACACAATTAAAATATTTTTTGCTAAGTTATGCATGTTCTAACAATTCATGGCATGTAGAAAGAGTGGCACAAACCTACAGGTAAATTGTGCATTTAAGAAAATTGGTAGGTATGAGAGAAAATTGGTGGTTTTGTATATTGGTGAGAAGAATATCTGAAATAAATCTGCAATCACATCTTCAATTTGTGGTTTGCTTTGTTTTATTTCTTTTTCTCTTTTTTGGTGAGGCATGAGTTTGAGTTGTTTATGTATAATGTTATACCGCTTCAAAACAGAAACAGCAAGGCAACAACTAGCTCAGGATTTATAAAATGGCTGTAATTTTGCTTAATTTGTGTATATGTGATGAGTAAACATTTTCATGTATCAGTCAAGAAAACGGACATTAGAATCTATTAAGTTTTGCTAGATATTTTTATATAAATATCAGCCCTTTAATGTAAACGGGTGATTTTTAAAGATTAGTAAAGAGTGGAGGGGACTGCAATATTTTGGAATTCTCTTTAAATTTTTGGGAAACAAACCTTATGTTATCTTATAATACTCTGAAATCATCACAGCCATTAGTCTTAAGAAAAAGTGAAAGAAAATTTATCATGGATTTCCCGCTAATGTATTCTTAAGTCAAAATTTTAACTAACATATTAAAGCAGTATTATTTTCAACAAATGTCACAGTTAAGTATCTTATAATAAATTGGTGTGATAGTGTATTATGCAACTATTGAAATCTCTCTTAAATGATTTAAATAATGAGAACATGTCAATGTTACTACTTTAAATCAGATTTTCGAATCTGTGCATCATAGGATGTTTAGCAGCATCCTTGGCTTTTATCCATTAGACGCTGAGAGCCATCCCCCCAGTCTTTAGGTATTGTCAGTGTCCCCTTGGAACAAAATCAGTCTTCATTGGGAACCGTACTTTACGTGGGGAAAAAAAAATGCATGGTTCTTTCTACTTTTGATAGACCTTTCAAAAAAAAAGAAAAGAAAATTTTACAGATCTGTTAGTGGTAAAATAAGAAAGTATAAAATTGTTTATGTACTAAACTGTCTTCTGTTTTAGTTATTAATTAATTCTATGATAAAATTATCTTAAGGAGCAAACATATATTCCAAATTTAACAACCTGAAATTTAAAAATTAATTTTTTTCTTTCAACGTATTGATCAACTACTTTTGTTTTGTGCAGGAGAACCTGAAATATTACAGAAACCTGGAATAATCAAACTCATTTAACAAAGCTATGTTCTTCTTTTTTAAATGTTCAGACTGCCAATATCCCCATAAAGCAACCCAAATGTCAAGTCTCACCCACATGTTTGTATTAGGGGACCATGGCGGTGCATTTAAATGACATTATTTCTTCAGCCTTTTCAACCTGCAACTCGTTTTGCCCTCGCTGAGGAACAGGAAAATGTATTTACTCAATCAGTTGGTGAATGCTTTTCCATACAGTTGCTAGTTTTCTCTCTTCTTTAGTTGTGCTTTCCAGAGTAAAGTTGTCCAGTCTCCTAACTTTTTAAAAATAATTCATCAATCTAGACTTTTATTATTTCAGATTTGCCTATGACCTCTATTGTATTAGTTCAATTTCTTTTCTTTTTATCTTTTTTTTTTTTTTTTTGAGACAGAGCCTTGCTCTGTTGGCCAGGTTAAAGTGCAGTGGTGAGATCTCTGCTCACTGTAACCTCCGCCTCCCAGGTGCAAGCAATTCTCTTGCCCCAGTCTCCCGAGTAGCTGGGATTACAAGCACCCACCACCACACCCAGCTAATTTTTTGTATTTTTAGTGGAGACTGGATTTTACCATGTTGGCCAGGCTGGTCTCAAACCCCTGATCTCATGATCTGCCTGCCTCAGCCTCCCAAAGTTCTGGGACTACAGGCATGAGCCACTGCGCCCGGCCTAGTTCAAGTTTTAATTCCACATTATGTAAGAATGAGGATTTTAATATATAATGGAAAAACAAGAGTAACTGCATCTTCAGTATAATAGCTAATAGTCTCTCAGTTAGCCTTTGCTTTAATAAGGTAAACATGTGTATTTACATAAGCAGTTTTTATCCTGTTTTCTTCAATCATCTTTTTAAATTAATATTTCTTTTTCTATAATTAAGCATCTAATTATTTCCTGTGAGACTAATTTGTATTTTTCTCATGCTTATCATGTTCTTTGACTCCATTTTTTTAATCCCTAGAGATCATACCACAATTAATTTTTTCCTATAATATTTTTGGAAGAAGTCCATTAATTATAAATATGGTTAAAAATGCTATATTTTTGAGTTCCGATTTTATTCTGCCATCCTGTATCTCTTTTTCAAATTAAAACATTATAAATAATCACGAGTTTATTATAAATGTTTAAGCATTTTAATTGTTTATGGCTATGTCATAAATTTGTTTATTTACTCAACAGACATTTACTAAGCACGGGCTATTCCAAGCAAAGAGGTGCCATAGTGTCTAAAACACAGTGACAGATTTGAATGTCCAATTTTTCTCAATTTTGAAGAAAGTTTCTTCTGGTCTGTGCCATCTGATGACCACACCCTTTTCTCATTAACTAAGATTAAGTATTCGGTTTTTAAAAGTTTTAACTAAGTCTAAAGTAAAGCTTTATTCCACCTATAGTATTTTCTACTTACCTGAAACATAAGTTAGTCATCATCTAATATTCACTATTTATACTATTTTTTCTCATTATCATTTTCTCACCAGCAATGAAATTGCTTAACCATCACGTGCATAATTCTAAGTCAGTTAAGCCCATGTTAACTAGGGAATTTGAGGCGAAACAAATTTTATTTTACTCTCAATTTGCATTGAAAGGTAAAAGAGTTATTAGTTTGAGAAGTCTTAATAAGTTCATTCGCCTGACCAAGATTGAAAAAAAGAGAAATATTTTATTGTTTGTTTGCAAACGTCTTTACAGTTGAAAGAAACCCTACACAAACTTACTATATGCAACTTCTTATTAATTATATGATGTGTTACTATACATGTACTCTAAAAATCACAAACATAAATTATTAGGTTGGTGCAAAAGCAACTGAGATTTTTGCCATTACTTTTAAGTAGCCAAAACCGCAATCACTTTTGCACCAACCTAATAGAAAAGGTACATTTTTAAGACTACACATGGAAATTTTATTTTTTACCTCACATCCCTACGATGGTTGTATGGCTTCTAGTTCCTGAGTGGATGGATTATGCATTTGGAAAGCCACTGTAAATTGTTTTCTGCTTACATAACGTGTTAGATCTCTTTACTCAGCTGTGGAATCTCATAGAAATTACTGCAGAAATCAGTAGTGAAATTGCATTATGCATTCAAAAATAGTAGCCAAATAAGTTTGTAAGAGAGTTAAATACACATACTTTATGTTGAGACTGATATTATAAGACACTCTGGTTGAAGATCAATGAGAAATCCCTCTTCATAAAAAGGTTTGCTTCCAGCTCATGACATGTACCGACCTATTTGTTCTAAACCTCCAAGGAAGCGGCAGACACCTGAAAAAAAAACATAAGCATGCATACATGGGCACACACACACACACACACACGCACACACACCCACCTCTGAGAGTTTTAATTAGAATCCAAGTCATCACTGCATAAGAGATATACTAATCCTTTGAGCAAGGTGTTAATTGTTAATCTCATTTTTCCTGTCTAGTAGCCTTGTATAACACTCTGTTTATAATAGGCTTCCTGTGGTAAAAGAATAGACTACTAAACCTCAATACATGTTTTCCAGTAATCATTTTAGTGGCCATGGGTCTTTATTATAGTGGCTAATCTCCATAACATCATCATTAGTGGATGAGGGTAGCTAAAATTATAGAGACCCTTTGCTCTAATTATAGACTCAGAATTGCAAATCCATTCTTTAATCAACTGTAAATGCATTGTAAAGGGAATTGTAAGTTCTTTCCAGGGAGCAATATGCATTCAAGCTAGCAGAGTAGAACCGAACAACGTAATGTGTTTGGGGAATAATAACAGAATACGCTCCTCATAGAGACTGTGTTACATATGGCTACTTGCTGGAGGAGTTGTCACCATAAGTCATATGTTTCTAGTTCTTCTGTTTTCCAGCGTCATTACCATAGCACGGCATTAATATGCTACTTGTCCAGAATCCTCTATATTTAGTGTCAAGTATGTTCATGAATGTCTGCTTTTTCACTGTTTGCTCATTTTCTGATATTCTTAAGGGCTGAATGAGAGGAACTGTGTTTCTCAAAAACCAGAAGCCTATGAACTTAAAACAATTCTACATACTTTGTTGTTTTGGAAGCGAATTTTCCATTTTCTTTCACTGCTAGTATACAAAGACTCAAAAATCCATTGGCTTCCATGATTTCATAAATATTTTATCATTTAACATGGAACGTGACAGATAAATTTTTAGCCTTTTGAGTCACAGGCAGCAGCTTGATTTTAATCAAATGCTAGGCAATATATGGATATTTCAAAAAAGTTTTTTAACTGTCTTCAGGGAATTATAGCTAGAAATGGGCTTGTCTAGTGACTGTTATCTTATTGTCTTATAAATGATAGGATAGGAAAATATACCTTTGCATATTTCCTCATCAAAACGTAAGTAATGTTTCTAAGTTGAAATTTTCAGCAGAGGATACAAATGCAAAAGTCAAAAACAGCAGTGCGAGCGTTGGGAGTCCCGCCTACAAACTCTCAAGTCTTTACTTCATCTTCAGTCCTCAATGTCTTTTTATATAAAAACAAACACCGAATAATCATGATCTTTTTCCCTCGTGAGATCTCAAGTCTCACCTGAAGAAGCTAATAAGAGAACAGATATTATTTCTGTGTTAATATTGGCCAGGTTGTTCAAATACCCAGATTTCTCAAGATCATTATTTTCCCTTAACTAAGTTCCTTACCTTCTTTCACCCTTCCCAAACCATCTTCCACCTTAGAAATTAAAATAAAGATTCATCTCAAAGCCGTCTCTCTAACCTCAACCTGCTCTTGCATTATAATTATTATCCCCCATATATTTTGGAGGTAAACTATGTTTTATGAGTAATTATATAATCTTCACTGCTGAGAAGTTTTAAAAAATCACTTATTAAATAAGTTACTCTTCGTATATTAATTAAAAAATCCAACTAAGTGTCCTGTATTTTGAATTTAAATGATCATTTCTCTTCTGTTTTGTTTGTAAGCTCTTATGTTGAGATGTTTAGGTCTTTGATTGAAATACATAATTAGGAATAAAAAGTCTCCATTTTCCAGGCAAATCCAGTACAACAAAGAATAATGGCACTCAATATTAATAAAAATTCCTGTTTAGCTTTGAGTGTTATAGTAGAATAATATCCTGCCAATTTCCCGGAAAACTGGGGGGTTCATTTATTACCACGACGCTTTGCTCTTTGCTTTAATATTACTATGCTTTCGACAACAATTTTCCTGTATTTGAATTATGACTGAAAGCTACAAAGGTTAACATTAAATATATTAACTTTTTAATGTTATTCAGCTTTTTCAGCCATTAGTCTTCCTTAGACGTCTGCCATTATTTACATAATTATTTCGTCAATCTAGCCACAGCTTTTTATCTTCAGAGTGTAATACAATGAGTGTCCATATTGCATTCTACGCCAGAAAGGCAAAGGGCTAGATGAATGGTATAAATGGTACCCATTCATAAGGCTGGCCTAAAACAGATCTTTAGCTTGGTGGGAATTTTACTTCAAATCTGCAGGAGAGCATGTGAGGCTAAAAGTGGAGAGACTTAAGACGGCAGGTAGTGAACACACAATTGTAGTCATTCGGTTTTTGGAAAACCTACATCGTGGTAGCTATAAGATTTTAATTTTTAAGTGAACCCAGTCCTCATAAAACAAGCAATGATTCCTCCAAATACTGGTGCACCACTGTTTTAATCTGAATATTACAGACTTATGCAAACATTTCCTTTTGCCCTTAGCTTTAATCATTACTAGCTTGGATCTTCCTATGTGGTTCTTGTTCACTTTTTCTTAGTAAATATACCTGATTGTATTGAGCTGTAGCGAGGTGGCGGATATCCAGTTGGTGCCTTCTTGACATCATTAAATCACTTACTATGTTTTTGGTTATTATCTGCTGAGATGTATGTGTTTCTTGTGCACAGCCAAAGGGCCACTATGACAATGCCCCACGTTATCTCATCCTCCCAAAGCAACAGTTTTGAAAAGGCAGATTTAGAGAGGATTTTTGAAGCTTAGGTTCACTGTTTCATTTCTCATAGCACTACCACAGTAACAATGGTGTCTATTTATGTTTCGGACCCCAATGCCAATAGAAACTACGAAAACATGATAGAGTGTCTAATCCCTGCCGGATTTCTAGTCTAAAATTTCTAATCTCAGATTCTTAAATGAAATCTGACAAAAGTATGAACAAATATACTGGATTTTATGTTTTTCTTTTCATACAGTTTTAACATGTTAATTTTCCTATTTTTACTCACCTTAGCAGAAGAATTAACTTTGAAAAACAGTAAAATCACTCAGGGGGAAAGAAAAGTTCTCTTTAAGCCAGAATTCCAATCACTCTGTGATTTCTGTCACCACTCACATCTGCTGATCTTTCTTATCTGAAAGATTTTTGTCCTGAATATTTGTTTTAGAGAGATATTTTCTGTAACTCATTTTTAAGTTGGTAATGTTTATATCTACCAAACTAAGGAAGCTAGACTTTTTTTTTTTAAATCCAGGGAGAAATACTATTCATTTAAAATGTTATTCTTTCACAATTAAGAAGTATACCCCTTATATGAAATCTAGGAAGAGTGTAAGTTGATTCATTGCTTGTATTGCTTGTCATTACTATTCCATTACTATTCTTTTACATTACATCTGGAAAATAATATTTACTTTAAAGTGAAAATCAGGAGGATTGATTGCAATGATCTTTTCTAACACATGGCTAAATTTCACATCCCTTCATCTCCTGTCCATTTGGCCTCAACGATCCTTGTTTTACAACTTTTCCCTTAAACCCCTGCCTCTGGCCCCCACTTATCTGACTATCTAGCCTCCTCCTCAAATTTATTCATGATCCCTCATCTACTTCTTTGAACTCATTCCAACTACTTCTCATGTCTCATGAACTAATTAGAAAAATCAAAGTTTCTTTGGTAAGAGAAGGATAAAGCATAGCATGTCCTAAATGGAAGTTACCCTTAATACAAATATTATCAACTTTAAAATCAACACTTGCAATGCTCTCTGAAGTGTGCATCTGTGTATACGATCTTATGGAATCCTAGTAATCACTCTATGGGATATTTAACAGCATTGGAGATTGTCCATTTTTCTCCCCAGGCCATCCTCTGTTGTGTGCCCTGCCAGAAGGGGCCCTGTCTTCACCAGGTTTCCATGCAGCAGGTTTCCTGGGCTTGCTCTCCAGTGGGCATCAGGAGGAGATGTGGGATGGGTTGGGAGAGATTAGGTCAATGTCTCTAGGGGTGGCTGCTCCATTCTTTAGCCAGTGCTCCCTGCCATGTCATCTATCCTACGTAGCTCTAGTGCTCGGTGGGCTTCGCTAACACTATTACCACTGCTTTTCCATTCAGTCTTGGAGTGGGTAACAATGTCCTACTGTTAATAATCTCAGAGTGTCTCTCTATTCTTCCAACCTGCCCATACCTTTAGAAGTAATTCCTTTATTAGCATTTTCATTTGAATCGTCTCAGGTGACTTCTACTTCCTACTTGTACCATGGCTGACAAAAGCAGGAATGCTACATACAGAAATGTGATGTTTTTGGAAAATTTTATCCCTCTGCGTTTTTACTGCAGAGAACAACATCTGATATAACTAGATACTGTAGGCTTTTATCTCTTCCCCTCTACATGCACCTCTGCCTATTTTCTTATAACCTGAGCTAATAGAGCTCAGGGGAGTGTTAAATAAAGGAATAAAAATACCAAAATACTTTGGAATTGATATATATATATATGTGTGTGTGTATATATATATGTATACATATATACATATATAAAATTTAAAACCATATCTTGTTTTTCAAAGGAACCTAGGAAATAGAAATAGGCTTATACAAGTTCCACCAAGTAGCTGGAGAACCTGAGAGTCTTGTGAGGTTTGAAGACTGACTTGTTGTACATTGACAATCCCAAATATTAAAGATCTTGTCTTAAAGATGTCCTTGGAAGGCATTAGGAATTTTGGAATGTGATTTTATCATGTCTTACATTTTCTCTACTGTGTTCATTCATTAGCCCTCTTAATTATTTTGATTTTTATTTCCTAATAATTTCATAAGTAAAAATTAACATCGAGACAATTTTGAAAGGGAAAGTAGTACACACACTCAATTGTAATGCATACCTGGATGTGTATTTTTGATGTACCTGAAGGACGGGAAGCTTTACCTTTTTTCTCACGTTACTGTTGTTAGAGAAAAGAAGTGTGTTGTCTGTTTGCAGATGCATTTCATGACTCTTAGCCCCAGCTGGTGGTGCCCCACCTTTGACCCAAGAGTGTTACAAGACCAATAGGTTCATATGTCCACTGCACAGTAACAGACTCACTACACTGAGACAGCAGAGTTAGCAGCAGAGAAAGAGCTTAATGATCACATGGCACAAGTGAGAAGACAAGAGTGTAACTGCCCAGTGAGTTCTCCTTGCCCACTGCCTAGACAGAAGCAGTTTATCAAGACTGGGGAATTGCAATAGAGGAAGAGTTTAATTTATGGAGGGCCAGCTGTACAGGAAACCAGAGTTTTATTATTACTCAGATTAGTCTCTCCAAAAACCCAGGGATTGGGGTTTCTAAGGATAATTTCATGGGTCGGGAGTCGGAAAGTGAAGAGTGCTGACTGCTGATTGGTTGGGTTGGAGATGAAATTATAGGGAGTTAAGCTATTACCTTGGCCTGAGACAGTCCCTGAGTGGGGGTCACAAGCCCAGATGAGCCAGTTTATTGATCTGGGTGGCTGGTGCATTGGAATGTGGGGCCTGTGAAATATCTCAAGCACTGATCCCAGGTTTTATAACAGAGACTCCCAAACCATAATTTCTCATCTTATGGCTAATTTGTTAGTCCTGTAAAGGCAGTCTAGTCCTCAGGAAAGAAAGAGATTTGTTTTGGGAAAGAGCTGTTATCTTCTTCATTTCAAAGTCAAACTGTAAACTAAGTTCCTCCTGACTTTAGTTGAGCCTGCGCCCAGGAATGAACAAGGACAGCTTGAGGTTAGAAGCAAGATGGAATTCATTAGGTCAGATCTTTTAAGCTGTAATAATTTTCTGTTATAATATTTTGCAAATAATTTTCTGTTATAAATTTTGGTTTCAGGAGGAGACTCTGAAATCCATCTCCCCGAGGAGTTGCAGGCCAGGGTCTTTAAGGGGATCATAGCTGTCAAGGGACTGGAGAACTGGGGTTGTTGATTGATGAGGTTAACTGGAATGAAATCGTTAGGATGTGGAAACTGCATTCTTTGGTAAATCATCTTTTCGTGGGGTCCCTCAGACCTGCTGAATCAGTGGGACCCTGCAGACCAGCTGACGTGGTAGATTCCAATTCTCCAGTCCCTTGACTTTATGATCCCCTTAAAGACCCCAGCCTGGGCCAGGCGTGGTGGCTCACACCTCTAATCCCAGCACTTTGGAAGGCCAAGGTGGGTGGATCGCCTGAGGTTGGGAGTTCGAGACCAGCCTGGCCAACCTAATGAAACCCCATCCCTACTAAAAATGCAAAACTTAGCCGGGCATGGTGATGCACACCTGTAGTCCCAGCTATTCGGGAGGCTGAGGCAGGAGACTTGCTTGAACCCAGGAGGTGGAGGTTGCAGGGAGCTGAGATTGTGCCAGCCTGGGAGACAGAGCAAGACCCTATCTCAAAAAAAGAAAAAAAAAAAAAAAAAATCCAGCCTGGTACTGCTTGGGAAGACAGATTTGAGGGTCTCCCTCCGAAACCACCTTTGCAGAAACTATAAACTTCTGAGTTACCACCCAGCCTCCAGTCAGTGCCCAGATGGCACAAAAACTTTCCATCCCATCACTAATCTCAATTACCCATCAGTATACATTTTAGAAACACCCCAAATCATATGTCCTTTGAAAAGGACCAAACTTTAAAAAAATTATATTTAAAAGCAAAAATGCTTAAAAGACTTTGTTTGTTTTTTGATACAGGGTCTCACTCTGTCGCCCAGGCTGGAGTGCAGTGGCACGATCTCAGCTCCCTGCAACCTCTGCCTCCTGGGTTCAAGCAATTCTCTTTGCCCCAGTCTCCTGAGTAGCTGGGATTACAGGCGCCCACCACCATGCCCAGCTGTTTTTTTGTATTTTTAGTAGAGATGGGGGTTTCGCCTTGTTGGCCAGGCTGGTTTCGAACTCCTGGCCTCAAGCCATCCACCCACCTCGGCCTTCCTAAGTGCTGGAATTACAGCCATGAATCACGGCACCTGGCCTTAAAAGATTTTGAAACAGGTGTTCTTGTAACCACCCAATGGATGTATCTTGCCGAGATAGAGAAAATTTATCAAAAAAGAGGAATTACGATAGAGAAGGTGTTTAATACACGTAGAGCTGGCTAAACTGGATATTGTAGTTTTAGTACGACTCCAAAAATTCAGAGGCTACAGTTTTTCAAGGATAGTTTGGTGGGAAGGACGAATGCTTATTGGCTGAAGATGCGATCACAGGGGTGTGCCAAGTGACCCTCCTGCCCTGAGCCCGCTTCTGGGTGGGGGCCACAGAGGAGTTGCTAGTCTGGGTATGGCCATTCGGTTGTCAGAAATATAAAAGCAGGAAAAGACATCTCAAAAAGGCAATCTTAGTTTCTACATTAGTGATGTTATTTAATTGGGGAAATTGCAAATCTTTATGACCTCCAGAATAATGGCTGGCAATCATTTACACCTACATCTTTGCAGAAGTCAGGCCCCTCTCACTTTCCTAACCTGGCAGATTTTCATTAGTTTTACAAAGGTGGTTTAGCTTTGGCAAGGACTATTATCATTTACATTATAAATTGAATTTCTCTCAAAGTTAGCATGGCCCATGCCCAGGAATGACCAAGGGCAGTTTAGAGGTTAAAGGCGAAAGGTTGGTTAGATCAGATCACTTTCACTGACATAATTTTCTCCCTGTTATGATTTTTGCAAAGGCAGTTTCATCTTAGGATAAAACAATGATCCTCTTTGTAAACTAATGAATGTGGCTTTCGTCTTCATCTATGAGCATAGATAATGTGACTGTCTTCCAAATGGTAATGTGTTTTTTATGTGGATTTTGTGCATTTTAGTCAATTAGAGTTTTGGAAAGATGTACAGAGAACTCCATATTTGCCATAATATCCAGTCACATTACTGCAAACACTTTTGACTGTGAAAGTTAAAATTCATTTTGTCAATGTACTGAATTTAATAAACAAATATAAATTTTTGTGATGTATTTCTGACAGTAGGATGTAAGATTTGATTTATTGATTTGTTATGGTCATGTAAAGCCAAATACCTATGGAAAATTTACAGTAATACTTAGCAATTAAGCATATTTCCTTATGATTCAGATTTTGAATTTAAGTTTTATGTTCTCTTTAGTTCTTTTGCCTTTAACTTATTTTTAAACACTCATTATTCCTGTAGGTATATAAATGTAGACCTTATGATGTTAGATGTACACGTGTGTGGAAAATCAGATAGACGGGGCATATTTGCAATCAAACATCTGTTGCCTTTCTCAGGATGCATAGTAGGTTCTGTCCCAATGATAGTTGTTTTTCAGTGTCTTGGAAAATCTAGAAAAAAGACTTTCCTCAACAGAAGATCGCGTCTTCATCTTAATCTTCACCCTAATAAACAGCAGCCCCACTTATTTGCCTTGTATTTTAAGCATATATTTCACTTCTAGACAAGAGATTATCTACTTCACTACAGAGAGATTTTAGAAAAAGCAAGAGTGATTTGGTTAAAGGGAAGAGTTGGGCAGACTGGTGTGTAAATTCTCCCCCTCATCTGACACTTTTTCTCATCCTTGGTTTTAAGGTTACCAGAGATGACGTAGGTGAACATCACGCACAGAGGTGGAGTCACACGGAAGGAGTGCAGTGTTGGCTTTGCTGAAAAAAAAAAAGATTTTTCTGAAATGGGGCTGATCAATTGCTAGCTTTCCTGATGTCACTAATCAATTATTTTCAAACTCATTGGAAGTATTGTGACTTGCACTTTTTACCTTCAACAAATTCAAGACACACTGAAACTTGTCATTTGAATTTTTAATAGGTTATGAAAAAATTCTATATTTGACGTTTTTAAGGACACAGAATTGAAAGTTTTACAAGTGACACTTGGCTTCCAGCAAAATAATCACGCAGTTGGTTGTATTTCCAAACATACATCAAACATTTTTTTTTTAAAAGCCTAAGCACACGTTATTAAAAAAGACATCATTACCCCTAAGGAAGGGATTTTGCGTGTGGCTCATGTTTAAAGTCAAGGAAGCATCAGCTTTCCTATTTTGCTGTTGTTCACATGTGTCTATAATAGTAGTATTACTTTTGAACTACAGGGTTATTTCGTCTTGATTTTGGAGATTTTTTTGGGGGGGAAAATGTTATGGTGAAGGCATCACTTAATTTGTAAAGATTAATTTGGTTAATGCTAGATACAGGATCTCTAAAACTGACTAGCAAATACGGATTGAGCAAGGCCACTTGTGCTGATTTACACTTTTGGGAAAGGTGATTTTCTGTTTTTATAGATTCAAAAGCATAAAGAGTAGGTCTGACATTTGTTTCTTCACTCTGATGGATCCAGAGCCTGTGCCCTAAGATGCCTCTACCCCACACTGAGGACCGTGGGAGTAGAAGACCTAGGAGGCTACATTTTTGCAGGAGCCCTGGTGGGAATAAGGAGGTGCAGGATTCAACCCAAGCGCTTGGAATTTTGCTTCAATTCAGCGTAGACTGTGGCCCCAGTTATTTCTGAAACCTGAGAATTTCGGCGATTGCTTGGCCACTCTGTTGGGACTTGAAGCTTGAGTGAAAACTTCATAGTATGGTTTCCAAATTTGTGAAGTAAACTCTCAAATTTTCAAATATTCACTTTCAGATGGAAGGAAGGTATTATCGTGGTTGTTGGAAATCAGAATTGCCGTGATGGAAATGAAACCAAGTAGGCCTCGTGATTTTTTAAGTTTTTTGTAAGGTTCCTTCAATGCATAGAAATGCCAATTTTCAGCTTTTGAAATTTTTCAAACAAATTATAAAATGAAACATAAAATTCCTTTTTGGATAATTTATTTGAATAATTCATTTTGTATGTCTTCAAATGCATTTTCATTCTCTCTATTAGTACTAATTATCCATATAAGTGTTGATATATTTGATTAATTTCAATGTGAGAAACAATACATTGTTCTTTCATATATATTAACTTGAATTGTAATTTCATCTTTCTTTCATTTAATAAACAGAATTTACATATTATTCTATGTAGGGGAGCAATTGTCTGATTTAAAAGAAAATACTGAGTAATCATTTGATTGTAGTTTAGGTTTTATGCTAAGTCTCAGCTGTGCTAATACAACTAACATGGACAAGCAGCTGGAATGATAATTGGGCTAAAAGTATTTCTCCTAACCCTCTTACTAATGACAGATTGGCAAGAGACGGTGGCATTCTCGTAGTTGACTTTTTCACAAACGACAATATCCCAGGGCAATCAATTGGTATTAACCATCCAAGCTTCCTGGCTTTACAACGTACACTCCTTTGTCAGTATTAGAATTGTTTCTTACCTAAGAACAAATGAAATTTTAACAAATGGTGTTTTATTATGACAATGCTGAGAGCCATGCAAATGTACAGGCTCAGCTGTGGAGGAAACACTTTTGTTCTTAAATTATGTTGACATGTGCTTAAGTACATTACTTTCTGGTTTAAACCTTCGGGGTTTAATAATCCTAAAACAGACCCGTTGATGTTCCTCATTTCAGAGGCATCTCTCTTTGACATTCTTTTCACAAAAATACCAAAACATTTTAAATTAGGGTATGAATAAGTGCTAAGTATGGAAAGATGTGAAGATAACATTCTCCTCTGCCGCTTCAGTTTTTTCTTTCCTTTTATTTTTCATTCATCTTGTCTGCTTTGCTCCGAGGGTGGCCCCTCTCTCGTGTGTCTCTGAGAGCACTCAGCCCTTCGTGGTGCAGTTATTGGTTTCCACGTCCCTTGCTGGGTTATGAGTTCCACTCAAGCAGGAATTGGAGGAACCCACTTGTCCAGGAATGATTTGGAAGCCAGGTGTTGAATTTGCTGGCTGCAGGACGGGGGCAGAGGGGACTCAAAGAGAGAGCAGAGGGGAGGAGGGTGCGGCTGGAATGCCTGTCACTGTACCAGCCTCAGATTCTTTATTTGTAGGCAAGAGATAATAAGACCTACCTCCTACTTCTGTTGCAAGGATTACATAAATGACTCTTGGAAGAGTTTTGTTACTTGGAACTACTAGGTAAATACAAGTGACTCTGAGAGCCTAGCAGGTAGTGTATATGTGGAAATAGAGTATATGGACCTGCTTTTTCTCCTCTGAGGAGCTGATGAACATTAACTAGCATAAAAATAAGAAAAAACCTCACAATTTCACAAGTTGAGAACATTTTTCTTTGCGCACTTCTAAGCGCAGTTCAGCAAACAGTGCAAATACAATTTTAGACGGCGTGAATCAAACGTTCTATCCAGATGCTTGCAGGATAGCCAGCCCAGAAGACGGCATTTGGAGGATTTAAATTCATTTTCACTGCCACCTTTAAGGGGAGTGTCAACCTATTAGTATGTATAGATTATTATTGTATGCTTCTGCATTTAAGGTAGAAAAATGATGAAGATTCTCAAAAATGACTTCACCCAAAGAAGAAGTGAAGGGACCTAGGTGTACATGGTAAAGGTGACTGTCTCAAAGGAGGTGCCTGTAGGGATGGGATCAGTGGGCTAAGAATGCTTCTTATATCTTTAATTCATTGAAAATACTCAAAAGAATAATATTTTGTGATATGTGAAAACTGTATGAAATTCAAATTTTAGTATGCACAAATGCAATGTAGATGGATACATACAGCCAAGCCCCCTTTTTTTTTTCTGTATTTTCTATGGCTACTTTCATTCTTCAACAGGAGAGTCGAATACTTCTGGCAGAGACCTAGTGGCCTACAAAACTGAAAATATTTACCATCTGGACCTTTGCAGAAATACTTTGTCGCTCTCCTTTTAGCGATCCCTGGTTGAGGACTTCTGATGAACTAACATTTGGAGGAAAAAGCCTCCGGCCTCCCAGCCTTCATCACAAGTGAGTGGCCTGCCCATAAACACATAAACCTGGGTTACAGGACTGCTGCTGGGGGCAGGGGAGAAATGCTGATGGAGCTAAATGTCATGGCAAGTAGAGTCTTAGCAAGACAGTGGTCTTAACCTTTTGAAAATTGTGGTATTACAGAGAATGAAGCTAATTTTTCATCCTCCAATTTATTTCACCTGGCCTTAACGATCAGCAAGCAGAATCACCCTGCTCTCCTGGCCACACAGAGTGTTTTGGCTGAGTTCCTTAGAATGACACTTCCTCTGTGAGGACCATCCCTCTGCATTGCCATCACTGGCCTTCCTTAGTGGAGCTCGTGCAATGATAGGGTTCATGGTCCTTTTCATCTGGGTTTGCGCCCTTGTTTCCTCCATCTCTGTTATGTGCAAAGGATTTTACCTCACCAAGCCTCGACCTCCTCATCGTCAAAAGGAGGGTCCTGTCACATCATAGGGCTATTTGGAAGACTCCACTTCAAATCCAGCTCCCAGGTCACCTCCTATTCCACCGGCTAGTCAGTCGTTTCCATCACAGTGTTTCCACGTATGTTTTGATCTTGTTTTTTTCCTTAATTTTCTTTCCTTTTTTGTTTTTGTAGTTTCATTTATGTGCAAGACGATCCCTTCCACGCGACAGAGAACTCTTTGAAAGCAGGAAACTTGTCTTATTTTTTTATTGCCCTCCAGAAGACAGCACACTACCTAGTACCAAATAGGCCCAAAGGACGTTTTTTTGAATGAATACATTAATTTGTTTTCTTTACTATTTATCTGTAGAGTGCTATACTTTGTCTTCAGAGAATGTTGATTACATGCAAAAGTTACATAGCTTATCTGATATGGAATAAAATCTATAAATCCATAATTCAACATCACTAAAACTTATTTTGAGATTGTGAAAAATACGAAAATAATTTCTGATCTACTTGGAAAATTAAATTGTATTCAGCATGACTGCAAAAATGAATAAAGCTGATACTTTTTAGCTTGAAAATTAGCCATCCTTTCTATAATTGCATTACCCAATTATAAACAATATGAGCCGTGAATATGAACCACACATGTAATTTAAATTTTTCTAATAGTCACATTAAAAAATGCAAATTGGCAAAATTAATTTCAATAACATATTTTGTATAATCCAATACATCCAAGCATCATTTTAACATACATTCAATATACAATTATTAATGGTACAACTTACATCCTTTTCCACACTATTCTTCAAAATCCCACATGTATTTTATGTGTATAGTATATCTCAGTTTTGACTAGCCCCATTTACAGTGCTCAATAGCCACCTGTGGCTAGTGATTACTCCACTGGACAGAACAATTCCATAGCATTTGTGGTAACTCTGAGAGAACATGACTGTACATTCATCAAAATGCTTCACTCACCAGCTGGAATTCAGCAGAGAAAATGGCACTGTAGACCATCATTATTTGAATACAATTCTGATGTTCATATATCACTACCTGTGTATGAAAGTGACTGAAAGATAAAATTGGTGGTTGAACCCTCATTGTCTTCACTAACTAGGCACTGTTAAAATCATTGTCGATACGTTCGACCCTGCATCCATCCTGGTGAAACACCTGAGCGTTTTGCTCAGAAGCGACTCCTTGCTGGTAAGATGATGCTGGGAGCTTCAGTCCATGCTACTGTTGTTTCCTGGGAGCTGTTGACGCTGCCAAATTAGATGAAGTTGTGCTCAGGCATGCTCCTGTTTATGATGAATGTGTCTCAGTGCAAGTCCCAATTTGTGCTGTTTGGCATCTGTGCAGACGGGCTGGGAGCCTCTGGCTGAAATGAACTGAATTGTACAGACCCAGCTGACTTTCATTGCCTCAGGTAGACACGACCATAAGACGTGCTTTTCTACAGATGTATTTATGTTCATGCTTTTAAATGGAAGACAAAGTCCAAGGCAATATCAAAATGTGGGTCTTGATTTATGTTGAAAAAGACAAATACCAGTGATCCCAGTTACCTGTTTGTTCACAAACACCTTATTAGTTGCCAATGAGTGTTTTTTCTCTTTTCTTTTAAAACCTTATCCACAAAATGTATGCAGCTGTTATGTCTACAGTTTAAAATAAACAATAAAAGCTTTTATATATTCTATTATGCAGACTTTGGAAACCCATTTGTTCTTGATAACTGTTTGGAAGGTTTTTATGGGCTGACAGCCAGACCTAAACCTGGCTTTCTGGGAAAGCAAAAGAAGGATAAAAAGGCCCCTTGCAGGTCTGGTCGTCTGTGATTCTATGACTCTGAGATAAACCTTTCGGAATATGATGACTTCCTAATGCCTGAAGTGTGAGTGGCTTTACAGCACAATAAAGGGGAAAGATCCAGCTGCAATTTATTACAGTCAAGTCAATTAAATAGATTCAGAGCACCATCATCTTGTTTATATCTATCATGGATCACAAGAGAGGAAAAAAATACCTTTGTGGTCTCAGTTTCTGCCTCCCTCTTTCAGATAAAGAGCCGTGGAGACCCGTAAATAGTTGTTGGGATACATTTCAGCAGCAGCGTCTCCACATGGGCAAGCTATTATATTTAAATTGGTTAATATTCCATTGTTAATGGTCTGCCTTTTTATATATAAAGACATTCAGGAAAAAGATTGGATCACTACATAAATAACAGCTTTCAGTCTTGGCTTTGTCCTATGGAGTTCCTGCCAAAGACTACTGGAGTCTTCATGTTTGTTCAATAGGTAAAAAAAGCTTTTGCTTGTCACAAACGGTGTCTCATTTATTTACCTAGATCCCTTTCCTTCTGTTTTGCTGCATCCTGTTCTAAAAATATAAGGCATATGGACTCTGACAGCTCTGGTTTCTCCCCGTCAGTACTCTGTTTATGCCACTTGTTTCCTGTAAAGAAAATTAACTGCCTTCAATCCAGCCTCTCTTGAGACCACTTTTACAATCAAAATATAGTATTTAGATGGTCAAGTGATTAAACAGATAGGCCAGAAAAATAGTAGCAGCCTTTAGAATTTCACATTTTTCCTGTGCTGTAGGGGAAGTGTTTTGAAGCAGTAATTGAAAACAAATCCAAACGTGGATGAAGAATAAATGGAAAGAAATGTGTAATTCACATTCCAAAAGCCTATCAAAATTTCAACCTGCTGCTTTTTAATTTTGAATTGCTACCTGCAAAATTTGGGCTTATCTTCATGAGGAAAAGTCCTTGAGATGGTGCCTGACCTTGTAGTTCTGCTTTTTTGTTCTATTAAATTCATTATTGCAGAGTTTTCATGCCTAAAGGTAAACATTAAAGCTGTGAACTCCTATTGAGACAACTGAACCTGTTTTTTAGTTTGAACAAATGCCAACTCAGAGCCGTTGTCATTAGCATCACTCCCGACAGCTTGATAATTCTTCCATATCCACTTTGGCCCAGGTACCTTTTCCTTCCTTCTGCTCACACTTGTGCAAGACTTTTACATTTGTCTTGATCACGTATCTTCTAATTCGTTTCACTGGCTAAGATATAAACAACTGGGAAAACAAAATACAAAGCAAAATGATAAAAACATCAAATTTCAAGATGGCAGGTAGACGACATGGTTTCAAGTCGCCACAGTTTACCCCACACCAAATTGCAGCGTTGTGTTGTGGGGTTGCTCAGATTGCTGGTGTTCCTGTGGTGACAGCAGTCCTGCCGGATGCCACCTTGGAAAGGCCAGTGTGGTGATCAGACCCAAGGGCCACAAGGCGATATTGTGGAGGAGAGGCTTTGTTTATATCTGCACATGGGGGCTGGGGGATGGGTTCTGATTATACCTGTGTAACCTTTCACAAAATCGTTTAATTATGCCTCTGTACAATCAGGAAAATCATATTTTCTCTGTTCCCCTTTGAGAATTACTGAAAGGATGAAATAAGCAAGTAAGTAAAAAAAAAACACTGTGTGGAGAGCCAATATGAGTTGTAAAGAAGTGGCTCACTCTCTATGCTAGTTTGTGTCTGTGTGTTGACACCTGATGCTTCACTATTCTTGTTAGCTTCACCTTCCACTTTTCCTTCCAGACACTTCTACTGGCCTCCTGCTCCAAGAGCATTCCCAACAGCAGGCCATGCGTTCATGCTTTTTATACACCTTGTTGAGGCACAGAGTAAGCTGGGGAAAGTATCAAGCCTCCTCCATAGCACCATGAGTCATTCACTGGCAAAGACTGGTTTTGCTCCTTTTAGCATGAGCCTGGTGTTTGAAATATGGTAGGCACACAATGAAAAACATGAGCTGAAAATGACTTGTGTAGTGCATGTACTTATTAGTATTTGACAAATAGTTATCCCTTACTTCAAGTTAACTAGTTTTACAGAATTTCACTAATTATAAGGACTCCAATTAATTTGATTTTAAAAATCTGAAGCTTTGAAATGAAATATTCAAGACTTATTGAAAATGAAGGTTTTGCATTTTCAACTATTCTTGTCTTAAGTGCTTAATGTTTAACAGGGACTCACAGTTCATTTGCAAATTATAGGAGAAATTGTTTGAGCTAAGGATGCGGATAAACTACAGTCAATATTTTAATTTTTATATTTATCTTAGATGTGGAAAGCAGTTTTCCCTGTTAAATAAACTAGATCATTTAATTTTTTAAAAGTCTATCATTCAATATTTATGGTGAATTTACTCACTACCAAGCACTGTGCTGAGTTTTGAGAATGAAATGATAAGAAGGATCCAGTTCCTGCCTTTCAACATTTGAGGTCTAGAAAGAAGGCAAAAAAATGATAAGTAATTATTATAAAATGTTGCTGAATACATTAATGAATGTAACAAAAGCCCTAAGGAGATAATACTCTTTCTGCTATTAAGGGTAGATGAATAGGTTTTAAAGAGGAGGTTTCCTTGTGGGAACCTGAAGGAGGGGTAAGAGTTTTTTCACTATGAAAAAGAGAGAAGAAAGTTTAGGTTGAGGGAACGATACTGAGGCCATGCAATAGTGTGATAAAAAATTGTGCTTTGGAAAGATCCTTGTGTTGTAATATGTAGAGTATCAACTAGTGAAACAAAACACTGGTCAGATAAAGAGATAATTACAAAATTTTTCTGAGTATTATAAGGACAAATATAAGAGTGTGGAAAGGCAGGCTGACATGGTAGCTCATGCCTGTAATCCCAGCACTTTGGGAGGGCAAGGCGGGCAGATCACTTGAGGTCAGCAGTTCGAGACCAGCCTGACCAACATAGTGAAAACGCACCTCTACTAAAAAAATACAAAATTACCCGGGTGTGGTGGCATGCTCCTGTAATCCCAGCTACTTGGGAGGCTGAGGCATGAGAATTGCTTAAACCTGGGAAGCAGAGGTTGTAAGATGAGACTGTGCCACTGGACTCCAGTTTGGGTGAGTGAGTGAGACTCTGTCTCAAAAAAAAAAAAAAGGAGACAGTGGAAGGGCAAATGAATTATGAAGAGTAGGGCACAAATGCAGGTGTGTCAGCATTTTAGTTTACAGGGGTGGCCAACACATAGGACTCGTCTGTAGTATGGAAGGAGTGGAGGGTAACGTGCAGTAGTGATGCTACAGAGAGGTATGTATGTGATTATACTTAAGGACAAATAATAATGCTGCTGTTTGGAAGATGGGGCATAGGATGGAAAACAAGTTTGGGGAAGAAGAAAAAGAGCTGTTGGTGATTTTGCTGCTTATGGAGTGGTCCTCAAACCAGTGGTGTTGGCATCATCTGAGAGCTTGTCAGATTCAGAACCTCAGGCCCACTTCAGATCTACTGTATCAGAATTTGCATCTCACAAGATCCGTAAGTGAATTCCAAATTAAGGTGTCTCTGAAAGCATGGTCCACAAGACAGGTTGAGTTGGAGATGCCTGTCTGTATGTTATAAAAGAATGACTACGATATCAACTAGTAAGTAAAGGAATATGAGAATTCCCCAGGTAATTAAATACATGCAAATATTACTTTTAAATGAAATTATCTTCAAAATAGCATCCTAGCCTTAAAAATTCTGAACATGATTTGCTAAATTTTGTTTCAAGAGGAGATGCATGAATCTAGCCAATATGAGACCCTTGGCATTCTCACTAATATGCAATTTTTAGGTGATTATGGAGTAATTAAGAAGAGATAAGGCCCTGCAATGTTTTCTAAATACCAAGGTTTCAATTTTCTAGTACTCTGTTGAAACACTGACTTTCTGAGCTATGATTTCGGCTTGAAGAAGTTTAATTTCGAAAGCATTATTTAAAATCATGACTTTTTTATTTGGAGTCAAAATTGCTGCAGGCAACTTTTCTGATTGTCATATCTTTGGTGTTGTGTCTGTTCAGTCTTTAGTTACAATAACATACAGTGCAAAGCAATGGCAACATCACAAAAGACGTTTTAAATTAATAATTGCACTTTACCTTTTCGGCAAAGTTTGATTTTATCAAGCCTTTCCTCCCCTCCCCAACCGTCCCACCTCCTTGTTCTATCCAATTCCCTTAGCATTGCCAACCCTGGAACGGAATCCCTTTATTAAGCGAAACCAGGCAAAGCCAATCAAGGCCAGTCATATGCCAACTGGTTACAATAGCTGATTCTAATGATAAAATATAACCCAGTGTTAAAGTCAGTCCCAAAACAAACAAACAAATTCCTCCAAATTGGACGCCACATGCGCTCACTTGAGACACTGAATAGCCAGGATGAATTTTCTAATGAATGGAATCAGATTGAGTGTAAGCATTGCTTTCAAGAACCATGCAATTCCAGTTCTCTGAAAATAATTTTAAAATATGCTTCAGGGTCTTTAGACTCCCCCAGATTCCTGAGCTTGACCTCTCTACAGTAGTTAATTATATTTATTGTAATGATGTGATGTTTGAAACTCTACTTGTTCTCGATGCTTGTGGTTTTGATCCAGGCAAATGTCTATGACCACAATAACCACATTAGCCTGGCTCATAACCCCCATATTTTACAAAGTAACTCAGCACTATCTTCTCTTCCTAAAAAGCCTTCAAGATAATAACCTATTTTTTAAATATATAACATTTGAAAGCACTTTGGTATCACCCCACATTAAAAACAATAGAAAACATTCCATTTTGAAAATATACGATGTCAGCTAGAGACTGACTCTAGAAATCATTTTACTGTAAAGATAAACTTATCATCACTTAAATTTAAGAAATATATATACACATACATATATATAATACATATGCATATTTATGCATCAATAATATATGTATGTATTCAAGATATATTATAGGTAAATAAATATATAAAATGTATTTTAAGATATATATTTTTGTAAACTTTGCTGAATGTGAAATGTTTTAACACCATCCAATAAATAAAGACACTTTTAAAATATTCTACTTAAGAATCTTACTGGCTCCAAATGTTTGCCCACTTTGTCATAATGTTAGATTAAAACAGATATGTTCTGAAATACAAATTAAAACAAAATTTGCCTGAACCAAAATTCTGTTCCTCAAATCCCAACTGCCCGTCATGTGAATGTCAGGGGGATGCAGGAAATACAAGAAGATGAGCAGTTTAAAATTAGAGTTTATAGAATTAGTAAGCCATCTTTTTAACAAGTACAATATTTTTCTCTGTAGACTTGAGTCTTAGTAATTTAGTCTCTTCAGTCTGGTCTTGGGAGGATTTGTACGTGAAACAAAAGCATTTTACAAAATGGTACAAGTCTTGGCCTGAGCTGCTGAGAGAAATCTTGACTTTGAACACGGTTTTATAAGAAGGTGATATTCTAGAGAGTTTAAAAAATTCATGAAAACCACTCCTGGTAGAATTTGCCCAGCACATTTTTTACATGATTAGTAAATACTTATAAATGTAATATCCTCTTTGCTACCTACACAATTTAAAATGCACCCCAATTAGCATACAGATGTAAAGATTGAGCAACAATAGCAGAATCAATGATTTAGACTTGCTTTAGGCCCGACATTAATTTTTGCGAGTCCCAGAAACAATATCCTGTCATCTTTTTCATGTCACCAGTTTGTCTTCCTGAGCTATCCTGAACTGAACTTAAATATTTTGGTTTTGTTACATGTAGCTAACAAGTGTATCCATAACTATCATTGTATCTAGAAATAATAGCGCTTTGAAGCAATCTTTACAAATAAAATAGGGTTTATTTTTCACATATTTTAAAATCTTCAAAATGCACATTTTTAGCTCAAATCTTTCTCTTGATTCCAGACTCATTTGTCTGACTGCTATCATCAAATATATTCTTGAATGTCTCCCAAGCATCTCCAATTTATTATGTCCAAAACTCACTTTTTTAAAAACATAAAAAATATCATTTATTTAGTGCCTCCTAACTTCCAAGTACTGCATGCCAGGTGCCGGAGATACGCAAAACTCACTCTTGATCATATCTCCAAACCTGCTCAGACCCTGTTCTTTTTTCCTTAGTATATGGCATTACAATCTATCCAGTTGCCCCTGTCAGAAACCAAGGAGTCATCTTTGACAGTTTTCTGTCCCTTATCTCCATGTCTAGCCTATTGCCAAATCCTGTTGTTTCTTTCTTCAAAATATGTGCCGGTCTCCTCCAGCGGATTCTTCACCCCGTGGCCTCTCATCCCCAGCAAGGCAGTAGCTTCTTTTCTCTACCACCATTCTTACCTCCAACCTAATTAGTTCCTTACCAGCATCTAAAAACCCATTTAAAAAAGCAAACTGCAGGATGTTATTTCTTTATATAAGGGCTCTTTACTCACTTAGAATACAATCCTAACTGCTCACCACAGGCGACAATGCCGTGGCCAACACCCACTCTCACCACCACTAACCCAAACCCCTCTCAGACTTGCTCTCCAGCCTCTGCCTTGGGGGTCCCTCGTCAGGGGTTGAATTGCTCTCTCCCCTGCTGCAAATATCTGTTCAAGTCCTCACCACTGGTACCTGTGGATGTGATCTTATTTGGAAATAGGGTCTTTGTGGATGTAATTAGGATGAAGTCATTAGGGTGGCCCTAATCCAATATGATCAGTGTCCTTATAGAAGGGGAAGATGGCTATGTGAAGACACACACACACGGAAAGAACAGCACGTGGCCATAGAAGCAGAATCAGCATGGTGCAGCGGCAGGCCAAGGAAAGCCAGGGACCCACAGACCACCAGAAGCTAGGCAGTGGCAAGGGTAAATTCTACCCAAATCTTACGGAGAATGGCCCTGTTGATACGTTAATTTTGGACTTGGAGCCTCTGAATTGTGAAAGAATAAATTTCTGTCATTTCAAGGTACCAAGTTAGTGGTACTTTATTACATCAACTGCAGGAAGCTAATGTATCGTCTTTCTGTTTTCCAGACACATGAAATTTTTCTCTACCCTAAGCTTCTACCCACAGTGTTCTCACTGCCTGGGGCACCTTCACTCTCACTTTGCAAACCTGAATCCATTCTTTCTGGTCTTTGCTTAAATGTTACTTCCTAAAAGATGCCTTTGGCCTGGCGCAGTGGCGCATGCCTGTAATCCCAGCACTTTGGGAAGCTGAGGCAGGCAGATCGCTTGAGCCCAGCAGTTCAAGACCAGCCTGGGCAACATAGGGAGACTCCGTCGCCACAGTAAATAAATAAATAAATAAATAAATAAGCCAGGGTGGTGAGCATCTGTAGTCCCAGCTACTCAGGAGGCTGAGGTGGGAGGATCACTTGAACCCGGGATGTTGAGGTTGCAGTGAGCTGAGATTGCACCACTGCACTCCAGCCTTGGTGACAGAGTGAGACCCTGTCTCAAAAAAACAAAACAAAACAGAAAAAAACATGTTTTCTTTGGCTACTGCACAGAAAGGTGCTGCTGCCTGTTTATCTTCTCATGGCAGTCTCCCATTATTCCACCCTTAGGAACCATCCAAACTCACAAGCACAACCTGGTGTATGAGGTTCTTTCATGCTGGCTCCCTGGTGTGCACCCCTCAGACCCTCCTCTGGCTGTGTCCTCAGACCACATGCGGTTCCAGACTCCCTCACACCTCCCTATTATATTTTTCCAATAAGCCTGTCAACCGCTGATTGCTATCAGTCACCTCACACACTCACCCATATATGTAAGGGTCTTAAATACACATATAATTTGCAACAACTGTTCCTTCATTTCTAGACTAGTGATTACAGGTATGTAGTAAGTATTCAATAAATAACTATTTTCAGGAGGAATGAATGAATGAGTGAATGAATGCTAATTAGCTCCTCCAGAATTTCTTTTAAGTCTTGCAAATTGGCCAGGGCTTTTTTTTTAATAACCGAAAATGAATTATTGAAGCATTTTCCTTTCCTTAAAGTGAAAAAGCCATCTAAGAAAAATCAGTTGTTTCCACAATGAGTTGCAGTAACACAACACCCAGCAGAAAATGAGAAATCAAGGAATTTGCATTCTGATATACTCGAGTAAGGGAAGCACCTTGTTTTGTCAATCAAAGCTGTTCACATTTTTGATGAATGATAAGTGTCTGGTTTGAATAGAATAATGACCCACGCTTTCAAGGAGTGACTGCTTTGCTGAGGTAGGTGCTTCCTGGTTTTGTTTTTGTCAGAAACATGGCAGTCAGAAAAGGCTGTTTCTGCTCATTATAAATCTGTCATTTTAGTACAAACTTAAAATCCCTGGATATTTTCACAAGTGGGATTCTTGAATGTTTCCAAGTTTCAAAGAGTTCAGTTTAGCTCAAATTGTATAAAACAGTATGAGGTCATAGATCGCCTTAGCTAAATTGTCACAGGAATAAAGCATTCCTAGAGTACAGTCATAGTGGGGTTTTGTGAATGTTCATATAGTATTAACACACTAGCACTGAAAGCATGCAATTGATAAGTAAAGGGACACAAGTACTTAGTTTCCAATGTATGTCTGAACACAGGATTCCATTTTTTGTTCAAATGTGTGATGGGATATTTTACAGTGTACTTAAACTATTGGGTGAAAAACACATCAACATTCAGAAATATTAAGACAAAAATTTTATGTGTGTGTGCGTATATAATAACCATTTGTTTCCCAGTCTGCACAATATAACTACAGGCACCACTCTGTGTGTTTGTGTGTGTGTGCATAATGGATTCATGATCTAGTTAAAAGACTAAACTTTCATACAGCTCAACAGAAACTTTCTCCTGAGAATCTTCAGTTAGCTGAGACCTAACGTTCCCAATTATGAGGCTGTGTTTTTCTGTCTATCAATACACTACAGTTTCGGGTGGAACTCAAATAAACCGTTCAGATGCAGTTCAGAAAAAGAGAACTGGGTCTGGCCACGACTGAGCGCGTGTTTAACATGTGTCAACTGTCGGGTGTTTAATAGGATGTGAAGGGTTAAATGAGTGGCACTTCTCCGTTGTTGGGTTCCTCGGAGAGGCAATGTGTGCTGACTCGAAGGAGCAGATTGGATTTCTGCTGGTGAATGTCACTGTTGCTGTGCCCACTGCCAGGTGTGGGGAACCAGGTCTAGAGCCAGAGCCCAGCAAGGGAGCCTTTATAGGATGGCTGAGATCTAGGGTGATCACACTCGCTGGACAAATCTCTGAGCATTATTAGGGCCACTCCTACTAAAGGATGATGGTACGCCAAGACAGAGGGGGTGCTGTGTTTTGAGTCTTTCTTCAGAGGACCAGTCATTCACCCACGCACAGTTTGCCATTGCTGTGGCCACTGAGAAGGCACCATGAGATGCTGGTTTTATTCTGAAGCTTGCTGCTGGGTGCTTGCCTCGAACTGTGAGTCACTGTGGAACTTCAAAAGGAAGACAAAACACAGCACACCCGCCAATAAAACCCAGAAAGGATCCACGTGCTTCATTACTGTGTGCCTTAGCGACAAATAGGATCCAGGCCTTGTCACCTGGGATTAGGTCTCCCCTCCCCACTTTTTAAATGAAATTGAAACAAGAAAACAACAATCACAACAACAACAAAACTGGAGATGAAGGAGAGAAAAACCTTGAGCTAAGTGGCTTCCAGCTTCTTACATCCTCTCACACACTCTTTCACGTGACTTTTCTCTTTTATTAGTCCCCATTTAGAAGCTCCTTCATTAAGTCTTCCTGGGAAGTCAATATGGTAATCTATAACCTTTTATTTTTAGCATGATTGCTCAAAGCAATGATATTTTTCAGACGTATTTAAAGCTATTTTTAAAGCATTTTTGGGGGGTACTAAAAAGAAAATAAGATTGGAATAATCTGAATATTTCAAACAGCTCCAAATCAAATTCATGGTAATTTTGCCATTTAAAGACGAAGCAATCTGGACTTGTTGATACAGTCCCAGGTAGAATTTCTCTTAGAAAATCCCAAAATGGAAGTCATGTTTCCAATCTGACCCCAGGCCTTTTGCTTACAATGAGTCTAGGGAACCTCTTCCCTGAAGACAATGATTGTTGTTTCTGAGGAATTGGAGGCACATGTACACTTATGTCGAGCCATCATTTTCAGTAGTTAATCTTGCCCCGCACTTGGCTGGAGAAAATTTAACATACAGCATTGGGGAATGACGGAAATCTAGTGGTGCTCCAAGGAAGTACTCACAGTTGTTGGAACGATGACAAAGACTTGGCCACAACGACTATTCAGAGCCCTATGATCATATTTAAAAAGTGGGATAGACCAGGCGTGGCAGCTCACACCTGTAATCCCGGCACTTTGGGACGCTGAGGTGGGTAAATCATGAGGTCGGGAGTTTGAGACCAGCCTGGTCAACATAGTGAAAACCCGTCTCTACTAAAAATACAAAAAATTAGCTGGGTGCAGTGGGGAGCACCTGTAATTCCAGTTACTTGGGAGGCTGAGGCAGGAGAATTGCTTGAACCCAGGTGACAGAGGATGCAGTGAGTCGAGATCGTGCCACTGCCCTCCAGCCCTGGCGACAGTGTGAGACTCCATCTCAAAAAACGAAATAAAGAAAAAAAAAAGATAATTCGGCCACTTCTGAGCCCATTCTAGGACTCCACATTCTTCTCCTGGGCTTGTGAAGCAGAAGCTTGAGCTTTGTGGGTGGAAACCAAAGCTGGTTTTGTGCTGCTCTTGTCACTTGAGCAAAAGCTCATCCCATTTGTGTTCTGGGGTTATTAATTCGGGTCATGCCTTAGCGCTCTATGGCTTCACCTCCATAAAAGAAACTGACACATACTTCTATCAAGCAGAAAAGAGAAGCAGGGCTGACTCACTACATTACAGAAGTATGCGATCTTAAGAGATGGTACCAAGTTCTCATTTGCTAGAGCTCTAAGGCTGCTGGAAGGGAGTAACATTTTATTTTAAATGACACGAAAATCATCTTTTTTTTTTTTTTTTTCCTGCAGGATTGCATTTGTCACACATAAAAATACTATTCTTAGTCCCCAGCATGATCCATTCATTATTTTAGGGACCCAAAGTCCTCTAGCAAGGATTACAAAACCACATCACAAAATGTTCGCAAGCGCTGCTTCTGCATGAATCTGACAGCTGTGGAGTCATCCACAACTAGGCCATGTGCCAGTGAATCCGCATGTGTGGACAGAAAGAGTGCACGCGAAGGTGGGATTGTTTATGTGCGTTTTCCCCTCCTGATCTGCCTTTTTTTCTGCTGGAAAAATATACCTAATAGGGTAAGAAACAAGGTCTATTTAACAGATGCTCTTAGGAGAGGGAGACAAGAGACCTCAGGTCCAGCCCCAGTTCTGCTGTTTCTTGTCGCTGGAATCTTTGGCAAGTCCCTGAACTTGTTCAGGTCTCAGTTGCATCCTCTCTGGAGTCTAGAAGCTTCCAGTGTGAACATTAATAATGTGTATTGTAATGTGTCTGTAAAGTGTTTGCAGGAGAATTATAAAGATTTTCTTCTAGAGAGTGAGATAATCCTTTTTGGTTGTTTTGGAGGGCTCCAGCCATTTTGGATGAATACACAGAGTGGTTAATTAGGTTGCCTCCATTAACAACATTACAGCACAGCAAATGTACGCAAAGAAAGGCAGAGATGTTGAGCCCCTACCAAGGGCTGGGCATTTCTCAGCTCAGTAAAGCATTGTACAATTTGAAAGTTAGATGTTACTTTTTAGAGATAAGGAAAATGAGGCTCAAATAAGCTCGATAAGTTGCCCACACATCTCACAACTGCTGTTGTTGGTGTATTTGAATCTAGATTTTCCTTCTGTGCGTGCTGCCACACTGACCAACCAAGTTGCCTCTGACTTTCGTGTGTCAAAGGAGGATGCTTTCACCAAACAAGACAAAACAGGTATCAAAATACCAAGGTGTCCCATCACAGGAGGCCTAGTGGCCTTAATATTTTGATCTGAGCAAAGAGATCTTCTGGCTTCTGGAATTATTCCCTTCAGCTCCCTAAGGACTAGCGTTGTTTGCTATTTGTGGGGAGTATGTTTGATCGTTTGAGAATGCGCTTTGCTGCATGCCTTGAAAGAGGAAGCCACTGTCATGATGTAGAAACAGAAGAGCCGGTTTCAGTGTCCAGCTTCCTCCAGTCTGACCCTGATTGTGTCTCCTTTGAAATAACCAGAC
The DNA here is from genome assembly GCF_007565055.1 of Rhinopithecus roxellana. Taxonomy (NCBI): domain Eukaryota; kingdom Metazoa; phylum Chordata; class Mammalia; order Primates; family Cercopithecidae; genus Rhinopithecus; species Rhinopithecus roxellana. Next base: position 7,158,755 of record NC_044566.1, read on the forward strand.
ACCAAAATACGCCAGAAGGGAAGCAGCACTGAGAGAGGGCCTTATATTCTCTTAAATGGATCTAACTGGGTCTTGTTGGGTGCTGACAAATACATACTAAACCCCAACAGCACAAATTCATTGATTCTTTAACATAACCCAATATTCCCTTTTTCCACCCTGCACATGTAAGAGTCTGTTCTGGAATCAGAAACTTACTCCAGTAAAAATCCATAACAGAGCAGTAGGTGTGAAAGGTGACTGCAGACTGGAAGGAATGAATGACTCATACAAAGCATCTTTGAGAATTATCGATACATGGGTTTCATTAGTGAGCGTTATGACTGCTCTTAGAGACCCATTAGTTCCCCACCGAAGGGCTTGTGAAGTTCCTTACATTTTGACAATTCTTCACAGTGAAAGATGTTGAGGAAAGATGTAGGAGCGGCTGGCTTTCACTGGAGAGTTTGCCTCACATGCGGCAGAATATGAAGTTACCTAATTCTTTAGGTAAACCAATAACAGCACAGTTAGCAGCATTTTAGACGTTAACAAATTATTCACTCATGCATGTTTTCAACTATGAACAATCTCATTATAATTCAAAGGATCTCAAATAATTAGATGTAATAGAATCTGGTGAATACTTAGTAGCTTTCTAATTCATTGTATTTGGTTGCAATTTTGTGGGCAATTACATGTATTGAGGTTTTGGATGCCTGAAAGTCCAAGTATGTTTTTGGTATTGAAGCAGAATTAACATAAAGTGATTAAGTGGCATGAATAAATTTGCAAATAGATGATAGGTCATTGAGTAGAAAATATATCAATGGAAGAAAAGAAAAAAGGGAAAATAAGAAGGATGACAAGGGGGTGAAGTACAGTGGAAAAGCAACATTTAAGGGGGTATGGTCAAGCTATAAGATAACAGTTGTTGTTAATTCCCTGAGGACTCTGGTTTTTCTTATCAGTGTGACGTGAAAGGAGTGACAATATCACACTTCATCAATAGAAGAGAAGATTAAAAATAAGGGCAATGTAAGTTATGTTATTAAATTTTAAATGAGAGTAATAAACAAGGGAACTTAAGGAATAGCAAGTCTAATTTTCCATAAGGTTTTCTGGGGAATTGGCTGGGTAGGAAGGAGAGCAGCCGACATGCTGTGGACAAGTAGGGGCACTAGGGCAAGGAAGGGGCTGGCGGTGAACAGTTTAGGTGGAAAAAGTTGGATCTTCTTGCAACTCTGAGTAGTTTAAGTGACTTTACCACCGGCTGCTCATATCAAACCTCCTGACCAGAATTTTTTAGTATTCACTTTGCAGCTAATAGGTGAGTAATAAGAAGCTATTTAAAGGGAAGGATGTGAGAAAACCTCATATAGTTAAAAAAAAAAAAAAATCAAAAATAAGACCAAAAATGACTACCACCAAAACCCACTTTCAGAATAAAGTCCTAAAGTTTTATTCCTGGAGATTTTATTTTCAAAGCTGTCAAAAGTATTTCACTGCTTATAACTGAAGTAAACACAGCATTTTCTGCCTGGGTGCTACAGTAATATCTGTGAAATCAAGGTTGAATTGTGCTAGTTACAGATGAATGTGTGAAGAATACATAACTCCTAATGTAATTTTAGAAAGTTTGTGCACTGCCTCTTATAATTTCTTGTACCATGTTCCGGGAAATGCCATATGACTAGGGATACATATTTGGACCTCTTGCCTTTGTTAATCACCAGCTTCCTTCTGACCCCGTGTGCTGAGCACGTTCTATGGCAACTCTTCTTCCGTCAGCGAGTTCCGGGATCAAAGACTTGCTCCTCTGTCGTTTGAGGGCAGAGGATGTTATTTTACCAGCCTATTTGAAACTGAGCACTCTTCAGTGGCAGCATCCCTTGAGAAATATCAGAACGCAGCAGTGAGCCCAAATCACAGGATTAACTATATCCATGAGTTATCTTAGAAAACAATATGTACACACTGGGAATAAAACTGCCCTGCCATTATTTCGCCTTTTACAGTGAACATGTGGCTGTGGAATACACAGGAAAGGAAGTGAAAAACCAACATACTTCTAACAAGCGTCTTAGAAAAACCATTTTGGTCTTCTAAAAAGGAGGAAAGATTACTTCATTCTTTCAGTCAATACAGTAGGACTTTTATCTAGGAGAACCTCTAATCTTTTATTTAGGAGAGGTTCTTATCACTAATAAGCAACAGGCATTGCATAGGCAAGCCAAAAGGTAAGGGAGACCACCCTTATCTTTGAGAGCTGTATATAAAAGACACTGAGAGCAAGCAGAGACAACTCCTTTCCAGCTCCATTGAGTAGGTACCCCAAGAGCAATGGGCTGTCCTCATCCCCACCCATACCTACAGGGAGGAAGATGCAGCATTGCCTCTGGTGTTTACCTCTGCAACTACATCCCATATCATGTCATGGATCAGCCAAGGTTGTTCCAGCACCTCTCTGAGCTCATGATCCAATCTCATCAACCTGATTCCTATCTTCCCTTCTACTTTATGCCTCTTTCATGTAGAATTCTTGTCTTGCTTCTCTGCGCCTGGGCATCACTCGATAGCCACTCCTGTCCTCCATTAAGTAAGGACGCTGACTTCCTCGTGTTCATCTGTTGTTTGTCTTCTCTGGAACTAGAGGGCAAGCTTACACCACATGCTGGAGATGAGACAGGACCTTCCCATGACGACCACCTGTTCCCTGGTAGGCTCTCTCTCTGCTGCTTACTCCATATCCACATCAAAGTGTTGAGTCTACCCCCAAAACAGCACCTTCTGTTTCTTCCCCATCTACGTGTCTCTCAAGTTCTTCCCTGTCTCTTCTCAGCACCTACTAGCATCATCCCCATCAAGTCCAGGCACATATTGGCTGGTGGGGCTGCCCCATCCCAGGCCACAGACCAGCTGCTCCATGTTTGACTCAATCATCATTCACAGATCCCCAAGTCTCCCTATGGCAAAAAAACCTGGTAGAGCTAATGATATTTGATCAATTTTAACAATTTATTGTGATTTTTTTGCAACTACAGAGAGATAACATTTTATTTATCTGGCAGATTATATAAATGCTTCTGTTTATTTTGCCTTATTGGGAAACTACTTTGAGAAACTATTTTGGTGTAGAAGACAGTGCTGGAGGGAGTGAACTGGAGCCAAGGCTATGGAAGAGGGATAAAGCTAAGCCCGCCTGGGCTCGACTCTGTCCACTGCCCCTTGCTTGCTGAGTGGCCCTGGTTGAGTTACTTTATCCCCGTATATCTTGGTTTCCCAATCACTAAACTTTTCTCATAGTGCTATTGTAAATATTAAATTAGTTAACAATTATGAAATATGTAGAATCATGGTTTTATCACTAATTACAAACTAAATGTATCTTTGATGCTGAATAGTTTTGAAATATAAGGAAACTCCAAAACATATTACCTAATACCTCTTCCCCAAGAATGTTAATATTTTACATACTTTTAATCTTATTTGTTATAGGGATTTATGTTATATTCAGAGCAAAATGACATCACTACACATACCGCGCATTATTTTGATTTTTTGACTTTAAATTTTTTTCTTAGCAATGTACTATCCACTTTCTAAGTAAGTTATTTGTATTATGTTCAGTGTATTCAGTTACAAGTAACAAAGTGACAAAAACTGTCTTAAACAATAAGAAGTGATTGGCTTATGTAACTAAAAGGGAGAGGGATTCTTTATTATGATATTATGATTACACAGACATTGGCTTTATTACTGCTACTCCTGAATAATCTCTATATTCAGAGTCGTGGGGAATGAATGCCTTGTGCTTATTGGTTCAGCTTTATTTACTTGCTAAACCAGTTCTTGTGGCAAGTGAGATGGGGGTGTGCTGATTGGTTGCTGGGGTTAATCTCATGTCAACAGCTATAAAAAAAAGGGGGAGAACTGAGTGGGTTCAGGGTATATATATCCACAGTGTCCCTTTTTGTATTTTTAAACATATTATTTTTATCAATGGACTAGTGTTCATAAAATTCAATCACTGTATATTCTTAAACAGTCTAATTTCTGAACACTTATAAAGTTTTCTAACATAAATAACGCTATAGTGATAATTCGTGGGCACACTTCTTTCTGCTTCATTATTCATTGCTCATATCTGTATTCTTGTTCTTTCTTTCTCCTTTCATGAGTTTGTTCTCATTTCCTACAACTGTTATTCATACCCTCAAACTTTCTTTATTTGACACTTCATGTTGCACAGCACCCTCCCATGTATTTTTATCTTTATGGAAGCTGAGAAGGATAGTAAAAGGCATATGAGATTCTGTAGCAGGTGGACTTGGCTCATATTTGAACTCTGCCTGTTAATAGAAGTCTGACTTTGGAAAAGTCATTTGATTCCTATGAATATCATTCAGTTTTCTTAAAATATAGGTGTATTAGTCTGTTCTCACACTACTAATAAAGACATACGCAAGACTAGGTAATTTATAAAGAAAAAGAGGTTTAATGAACTCACAGTTTCACATGGCTGGGGAGTCCTCACAATCATGGCGGAAGGTGAATGAGGAGGAAAGTCACATCTTACATGGTGGCGGGCAAGAGAGCATGTGCAGGGGAAAGCTTTGTAAAATATCAGATCTCGTGAGACTTATTCATTATTATAGGAAGAGCACAGGAAAGACCCACCCACATGATTCAATTACCTCCCTCCGAGTCCCTCCCTTGGCACATGGGAATTATGGGAACTGCAATTCAAGATGAGATTTGGGTGTGGACACAGCCAAACCATATCAATGGGCAACAGGCAACAAAAGTAAAATTAAGTAAATTGAACTGTATCAAAATTTAAAACTTCTGTGATTAAAAAATCACAATTAACAGAGTGATAAGGCAACCCATGGATAATAGAAAATATTTGCAAATGGTATGTCTGATAAAGGGTTAATATCTATGCTATATAAAGAAATATACAACTCACCACCAAAAATATAAAATAAAATAATTTAAAAATGGGCAAAGCTGTTGAACAGACACTTTCCCAAAGAAGATATAGAAATGGACAACAAGCATGTGAAAAGATGCTCAACATCACTAATCATTAGAAAAATGCAAATCAAAACCACAATGAGATACCACTTCATACCTATTAAGGTGGCTACTATGAAAAACAAAACAAAAAACCAGAAAATAAGTGATAGCAAGAATGCACAAAATGTAAACCCCTGTGTACTACTAGTAAGAAGGTAACATGAAAATGGTGTGGCTGTTAGGGGAAAACAGTTGACTGTTCCTTAAAAAATTAAAAATATAATTATAATATTGTCCAGCAATTCCATTTTGGGACATATATCCAAAAGAATTGGCCATGTGAGGTGGCTCACACCTGTAATCCCAGCATTTTGGGAGGCTGAGGCTACAGGATAACCTGAGGTCAGGAGTTTGAGACCAGATTGAGCAACAGGGAGAAAACCTGTCTCTACTAAAAATACAAAATTAGCCAGGCGTGGGGGCACATGCCTGTAATCCCAGCTATGTGGGAGGCTGAGGCAGGAGAATCACTTGAACCTGGGAGGCAGAGGTGGCAGTGAGCCGAGATCATGCCATTGCACTCCAGCCTGGGCAACAAGACCAAAACTTCATCTCAAAAAAAAAAAAAAAAAAAGGAAAAGCAGGGTCTTGTACACTCATGTTGATAGAAGCACTATTCACTGTTGCAAAAAGCTGGAAGCAACCTAAGTGTTCATTGACAGACGAATGAATTTTAAAAATGTGGCAATTATATATAACATAATATTATTTAGCTTAAAAAGAAAAAGAATTTTAACACATAGTATAACATGGATGAATCTTGAGATCATTACACTAAGTGAAATAAGCCAGTCATAAAAAGACAAATACCTGTATAATTATACTTGTATAAAGTACCTGGAGTAGTCAAATTCATAGAGACAGAAAGTAGAATGGTGGTTACCAGGACCTGAGGTAAGTGGAATATGGGCCTTTGTTTAATGAGTAGAGAGTTTCAGTTTTGCAAAATGAAAAAGTTCTGGAGATCTGTTTCACAATAATGTGAATATACTTAGAACTACTGGACTCTACACTTGAAGATGATTAAGATGGTGTGTTAGGCTGTTCTTGCATTACTATCGAGAAATACCTGATACTGAGTAGTTTCTAAAGAAAAGACGTTTGGCTGGGCATGCGGTGGCTCATGCCTGTAATCCCAGCACTTTGGGAGGGCAAGGTGGGCAAATCATGAGGTCAGGAGTTCGAGACCAGCCTGACCAATATGGTGAAACACCATTTCCACTAAAAATACAAAAAATTAGCCAGGCGTGGTGGCAGGCGCCTCTAATCCCAGCTATTTGGGAGGCTGAGGCAGGAGAATCTCTTGAACCTAGGAGGCAGAGGTTGCAGTGAGCCAAGACTGTGCCATAGCACTCCAGCCTGGGCAACAGAGCGAGACTCCATCTCAAAAAAAAAAAAAGAAAAGAAGAGAAAAGAAAAGTTGTTTAATTGGCTCATGGTTCTGCAGGCTGTGCAGGAAGCATGGTGCTGGCATCTGCTTGGCTTCTGGTGAAGCCTCAGTGAGCTTCCAATCATGGTGGAAACTGAAGGGGGAGCAGGCAGGTCACATGGTCAAAGCAGGAACAAGTGAGGGGGGTGGGAAGGTGCCACACACTTTTAAATGACCAGATCTCCTGAGAACTCACTATCATGAAAATCAGCACCAAGTTATGAGGGATCCGCCCCCACGATCCAAACACTTCCCACCAGGTGCCACCTCCAGCACCAGAGATTACAATTTAACATGAGATTTGGGTGAGACCAATGTCCAAACTCTATCAGATGGGATATTTTATGTTATGTGTTTTTATTTGTTTATTTATTTGTTTGTTTATCTATTTTTTTTTTACCATAACTTAAACAGACTATACAATATAAAACAACTGATCTGCCAGGTGTAGTGGCTCACGCCTGTAATCCCAGCACTTTAGGAGGCCGAGGCGCGTGGATCACGAAGTCAGGAGATGGAGACCATCCTGGCTAACATGGTGAAACCCCGTCTCTACTAAAAATACAAAAAACTTAGTCAGGCGTGGTGGTGGGAGCCTGCAGTCCCAGCTACTTGGGAGGCTGAGGCAGGAGAATCACTTGAACCTGGGAGGTAGAAGTTAAACTGAGCTGAGATTGCGCCACTGCACTCCAGAGAGACTCCGTCAAACAAACAAACAAACAAAGACCAAAACAAACAACAAAAAAAGTGACCATTTCTGATTAAGATAAAAGTTTGATTGTTTTTCCTACCTTATTGAAATAAAAATATTCCATCAGTTAAGAAAAATGGGGACAAGTCTACCAGTCAGACAGGGCACAGAATCAAAGGGATGACACAGTGCCTGGGTTCTTCTGGGATCAATAAAATGTATGATTGCTGTTATCTTTCTCTCTTAATTTTTTTATCCTCTTTGATTCATATTTCTTAGTTTTAATTTTCCGATTTTTAGCATCCAAAAAAATCTAGTCCTTCAAAGAGTGCAGTGACTTCTGTTGTGGTGGTGGTTGTTATTGTCAAAGGGAAGAGCATGGTTAGAGCGCATTGGTTCCTTCACGTGAAAGGCGGCACGCACAGGCATTCTCAGCCTGTTCAAAACAACTCTGAAGGAAATAGGGGATTCCTGCTCCTAACAGCATACATGCAAGCTCCCTGCCTGAGTGGCATTAAGTGAAGCCACATATAACCTTTCAGATGAGACGGAGCAAAGGCAGCTGAACAAGAACATTTCAACAAACCATAAATCTTATCTTAATTGGAATATTAAAGTACTCGAAGCAAGGGAAAAGTGACAGAAAAAGAAGTAAAACTAATATGATCAAGCTGAAAGCAACCCTGGTCACCAGCGAAGACACTTAACATTTTCAAGGGAAATGCTTCTGGATAATGTTTCCTGGAAACCAGATGGGAAGTTAGATTAGCTGTTTTCTCCCCCAAATAACTCGTGTTTTTGTCATTATAATGGAACATTTACAGAAAACCAACAATAGGCTGGCTTTCTTGTCGGCATGGGCCTACGTGAAATGGTTCTTTCTTGTAGGCGTGGGCCTATGTGACAATGATAAGGCGATTACAGGATTAATCCAAGTCTTTGGTCACATTAAAGGTTAAGGATGGAAAGAAGGACAGGAAAGGACACAAGAGACAAACATATTAAAGCAACTGAGCAATAAAATCCACCTAAAAGTACAGTCATGAGATCGGAGGAGAAATGACAGCCAAAGCTGAGCATGTTACCATCACACTTCATCAATATAACAACTTCTGGGATTCGTGTGTTCCACAGAAGTGAGTTTCCAGGTCACTGAGACTAACAAAACTGCTAGATTAATTTTCTATTTAGCAATTTTTGTCGGATCTGGCAAAAAATGCTCTTCATATTTCTCTAACATTCCTAAAAAAAAAGATGATTAATCGATTTACATCCTTAATTATTCAAAGGATTACCAGCATTTATTAAAATTATCGTGAGTATACATTTCCTAAAGAGGATACTTTGGGGAGTGTAAGGGGCACATTTAGTGACTGTGCAGAAACTCAGGTGTGATTGGACTCTGTCCCAGAAGGTTGGAGTGTGGTTAGTCTACAATTCTCTGCTGATACAAGTACTGCGTTCAATTTTGTTGCCCAGCATCTTTTACCCTTGAGAAGCTGGGTAGTCACATTGCTGGCATCGAACAGCCTTTATGTCCCAAGTTTCTTCTAGTTTATCCCTTCAAATAATGGGCATGCAAATGGGAAATCAGATGGCCAAGCTAGTTTCAACATAATACTACACAAGGGTCGTGTCTCAGAGTCAGAGTGGAAAAATAGGAGAAATTATTCCATTACATGAATAGTGTCGGGTATTTCTACTCAGGATTTGATTATATGTCTCTGCTTAAGTAGTAGTGTTAACCAAAAAGTACATTTCTGAAGTCAAATGCAAAAATCAGGTGTCACTTAATCCATAAATTATGTTTTGTTACACTAAGGTCAATTTGATTCTTATGATTTACTGTAAGGATAAAGAAAGCTGCTGCGGGTTCCTCTCCTGGGACATTTCAGTGGTCACAGGATGTGCACTAGTTGACAGTAGCCCTTAGTCAGTGTTTGCACAGCATCATATAGTCCTCCTCTGCATAAGTGGGGATGATAGCCATAGAGAGAATTTCCAGGACATACACCCCGATTACAAGGTGTCAGACACCCTTCTAAGCACATTACATACAACAGCACACGTCAATATGGATACACATGTGTATTCATATTTTACTCGAAATGCAATTTTAAATCCCAGGTAATATTCATTAATCTTAATTAATATTATGAATAATTCTGTAGTGAATGTTCATCCCAGGATGGTGGGAGTTGCTCAAGGCAACCACCAATAGCTGTATCCCAGGGAAATCCCAGTCAGTTGGAAAGCCTGGAAGTAAAACACACTGGAAGTAATGGGGAATCCCCTTTTCAAGGAGTCCCTGACCCTGTTGGGAATGTCAGAGCTCAAGCAGCCTGAGTAAATCCTGCCTCTGTCATCAACATTTCAGGACAGAGATATAAAGAATTCCACCCCTTAAGATGTTTACCATCAATTATTCTTACTTTACTACCACTATCGGTGGGTTATTAAGATAGGCACTTAATCATTTGCATGATCATGTGCTAGACAAGTGTTGGCAAGAGCCAGCTGACATTACACCTGTTTTTAAAAGCAAGAGAGGGATGAATGTACTCTGCAGATGCTGTACTCATCTTTCCATTACTTTGCATCATACAAAGGCATTCACTTTGTGTTTATACAAGATGTGGTTCTGCAACTTACCTCTCTTTCTTTTTTCTTTTAGTAAAAATCTGACTTCAGTAATCCATGTCTAGGTTACCAAATATAGAGAGAGACTAGTGATTTTGCCACTCAGTAAACAATTATATTTTAAGAAAGTGGATTGTGTCAGGGTAAAATACTTTTGTGAATCCAAAGCTAAAATATTTAGGGAAATAACACATCATACATTGTATTGTACAAAGTTCAACTCCTGTTTTCTCCAGCAAATCCATCACAGGACAAGGAGGAATCAAACACAGCATGTTCTTTTTGCACAGTAGAGTCAGGCAATTCTGGCAGCTAATTGGTCATCTAAAGTAAGTGACTACTTAATATACACAATCTTTACCCACAAGTATATTTCAGTCCAAACAGAAATTAAAGACAGAGATGGCTGTGTATGGGAATGTGCGACCTCTAAGATGACTGGATATACATCCTGCATGTAAGCCACTGGATGGAGAAACAAGTTATTATTTACACCGAAGGGGGAAGCACTCATTTTGGGTTTTGCAATGAGTGACTTTTCCCATTCCCAAGCATGAGTCATGTCATGTCATGTCACTATGTGAAGTGGCCAGGGAGTTGCCATCCAAGCTTGCAGTGGGAAGGCATTCCCAGGGTGGAAGACATGGACCTTCCTGAGTCTTTGAAGCAGGAGGGAGTGTGCTTTATAGTCATGGAAAGAGGAACATTCCAAGAGGCAGGTGTGGTGCTAGGAGGGGGAGAAGCTGTGGGAAGAGTGGTAAGGATGGTAGGTGGAGCGTGGTCAAGGAGGAGCAGGGCTCTTAAGGATGCTTTTGTCAGTTCAATGGTGTTTCCGGGTCATAATACCAACCTGTGATCTCATGTTCCAACATCAGCATTCCTATGTAAACTAAACTTAGTAATAATTACTATTTTTTTTTTTTTTTTTGAGACAGAGTCTTACTCTGTCACCCAGGCTGGAGTGCAATCTTGGCTCACTGTAACCTCCACCTCCCAGGTTCAAGCGATTCTTGTGCCTCAACCTCCCAAGTAGCTGGGATTACAGGTGCATACCACCATGCCCAGCTAATTTTGTATTTTCAGTAGAGATGGGGTTTCACCATGTTGGCCAGGCTGGTCTTAAACTCCTGCCCGCATGTGACCCGCCTACCTTGGCCTCCCAGAGTGCTGGGATTACAGGTGTGAGCCACCACACCTGGCCCCTAAACTTAATTATTTTACATAGGTATACATCTTTTATTGATTTCAGAGAATAGGGTAAAAAAGCCATCATCTCTGAAAAAGAGCAAATGGAGCTAGAGAATAGTGTGTGAAGACAGAGAATGGGAAACAAAGGGAAAAACACGGACTTCTGAACAACAGGGTCTACACCCCAGATCTAGGAAAACAAGAGTTTAAACCAGCAATACTTCATTCTTTTATTTTTCTATTCATGATTTCATTAGCAATTAACTCTAAACGTTATTGATTTCTTATTCTATACAAGGTCACCTGGACAATTTCCATTAAGACAAGAAGATTAATTAAAATCATTCTACAAGCTCACATTTGATAAGTGTTAAAAACAAAAATATCTTAGGTAGTTACGAAGTAGTGTGGAGAAGGAACAAAATATTTTGAAAGAAGCAGGCACAATTCTTGATTTTGCCTGTGAACTAGATGAAGGCTTTTCAGACATGACACAGTCCTGGGCGTGGAAGGGTGAGGAGGAGTAGGCAGCTGTGGACAAGAAGGGTTGAATGTCCTGGTATGCCTCACACACTGCGGGGTTTGGAATCTGGCCTCTGGTTCTTCCTAGTCCTGGGACTTGGGGGATTTACTTAATCTTTCTGTCTCAGGCTTTTCATCTGTGAGAACAGGAGGTGGTAATAGAAGGTACTCTGGAGGATTATTGTCTAAATTAAGAAAGACAATAAGTCAAGAAAATAGCAGAGTGTCCAATAAACAATCTGCAACGTTATCATTAAGAAGACATCCTAGGACAAAGAGCTTGGTTTGCACAAAGGCAAGCTCCTGAAAGGTCCTGGTGGGTTTGAGAAACCCTGGCACCTTACAGAAGCCAGGGCTGAGCCAGGAGGACTAGGTGGTGACAGACGTCAACATGGAGCTGAGACCTTCCAGCATGGGTGCAGTGGGTTGAGCGAAAGTGGAAGGGGATGTGGCTGCAGGTACCCATTGTGAGGGCACCCTGGGGCATGGTCGAGGATGGTACTGGAACATGAAGAACCCACGCCCAGAATGCCAGCTCTCTAGGCCGAGATTCTATTGCAGTCCAGGGCTGGGTTTATGAGAGTGGCAGGGGCGAGAAGAGGCAAGATTATGGAGCCATGACTGAATTAAAACCAAGAAAACTGGATGACTTTTGAATGTGGGGTAAGAGAAGAAAACCTTGAGGGTGACTGCGATGTTTCTTGCCTTTGTGACAGAATAGCTCATAGTGCCATTAACAGAAAACAGAATTTGGAAGAGAAAATAATGAAGGAGGAAGGAGAAGGTGCTTTTGGGGGTGGGGGGGTCAAGTTAATAAGCTTGTGTTGTCATCTGGACATCAAAAGAGAGACACCCAGGGGTCAGTTAGACATAGCATCTGTGGACTGGAGTCATCACCACCCAGATGGTGGTTAAAGTGGGGGGTGTGTGTGTGTGTCACTGAATTCCCCGAGGACTAAATGCAGAGGAAGCCTCCTGGGGACACCACGGTTGCAGGGTCTTGCTTTAATCTACCAGAGCCAGCAACACTCTTTCTGTCTCGTGGTGAGCTTTCTGATCTTCTCCTAGTGTTTGTGTCTTCTGATTTTGTAACTCTTTCCCTGTCACACCCCTCACAGGGGGTATTCTGGCCCTTCGCATTCACCTGGAGCACAGTGTGTATTTTCGTCCTCATGTGCTGCTGTCAGATACTCAGGGAAACTGGATCACCTGGTCCAGTAGAGCCCACAGGATCCTTAGGTCATCGGGTAAGAGATGGGGTCGGCACAGAGAAAGCTGAGATGCCTGAGAAGGAGAGAGAGAAATATAAAGCAATAGTTGAAGATGGGGTGTCTTGGCAACCGTGGAAGAAGAATGCCTGTAAGGACGGGTCAAAAACAGCTTCAGTGAAGACACACTTTTCCTTCATCTAGATTCTCTGAGCTCTGACCTGAAGCTACAAGTATTGTACTCTCTGTTTATTACATGGGATGAGAAAAAAGTAAAAGGCTTCTCACCTTTCTAGAAAGGTTAGCTTCAGAAACAGTTACTAATTTATCTCAATGTATCCTCTCAAGAGTGGGTTGCCTCCTGACATAGTTTTAGAGCTTGAGTTTCCTTGTGAGCAAGATCAGAACAAGACGTATCCCACTGGACTGAGTATTACATAATGTAATTTATAAATATTAATATAGACTCTCGAACACAGTAAGCACATAAAACACAATTTGCTTCATTTTTTTCTTCTCACTTTTTTCCTCATCCTTCAACTACTTTTAAGATATTTCTGGGTCTGAAGTTTTGACTATTCCCATAACATGCTGAAATACTCACTGCCTCTGAAACATATTGTGAAGGCCTTAGCATTGCCTGCTTTCCAGGCCTTCTCTGTGATTCTAGGAGGGTCACTGGGGTGGTTACAGGAGAGTTGGGGTCTCCTGGGTACATAAATGCCCCTTTGACAAGAGGTTCTTGGTGGTACATAGCACATGGAAATATTCTGTTACATTGGTTTGCAAAGTGGTTTGTTGATTGAGAATCTTAGACTTCAAAATTCTCTTACTTTTATAACTGAGTTATAAAATAATAAAGAACTCTGCAAAAACTACCACTAAGTGGTGTTTAATACACATGACACTATTACACTCTGCATTACACTAAGTTCTTTACACAAGTGATTTCACCTAGTTTTTGCAACAAACTTGTAAGTAATGTCATGCACATTTTATAAAGGGGAACATAAGGATTTTAGAGTTTGTAAAGTAACGAGTTCAAGGTCACACAGCTAAAACCTACCAGGTACTAGACAAAAGTCCAGGTCTTTCTCACTCCCACACTGGTGTGGTTGTATATCCCTGCTTGCCTGTGCTAAGGCAGGATTCTGGAGGCATCTCTTCACTATATAAAGAGCTTGAGAAACTGAATAGATAGAACTTGATCACCAGTTTATTTCCATCATTTAGTTCCAGTAGCCTCGTTCATGGGCGAACATGACGGTTTTATTATATAATGGAGGCGATGTAGGGAGTTACTCTCTGACTTCATCGCTGAATTGCTGCCTTTGATTGGCTGTGTTGAGAGCTCCTGAATTTCCTGGGATGTTGTTTTCCTTATGCTCTCTAGTTTCAGATCACTGGAAAAAGGACACTTAGTGTCCCCCGAACTCAATCTTATACTTATTTAGCCCACAGAGTTTCTGTGAAACTTAAATGCCGGTGAGGTGTCCTTTCAATTGCAAAACATCAGAGACATGGAAAAAAATTATTATTCAATCAATAATTTGATTATTCAATAATTTCAACAGTTTTGATGTTTGAGTGTGTCACATGTCAGCACTTTTCATGCTACCCTAAGTAAATCAATAAGGTAATATTCATACTTAGCTAAATAGTGTTGAGCTCTAACCATGTGCTAAGAACTTTACCTGAATGAGTTCGGATACTTTCCACGCCACCCTGTGAAATAGGTAATATACAAATCTCAGTGTCACAGATGGGGAAACTAGGCTCCAAGTGCTTAAGAAATGGGGCAAGAGCATCTGGATATGAGTACTGGATGTCCACCTAAGATGGTTTTGGTTTGTTTCTTTTCATCTATCCTTCTATTAGTGCTATGTCTTATTTGTTAGATGACGCTTATTTCACTTAAAAAGCAGAAGCAAAACTTTGCAAATCAGATGTCCAGGATTTCATTTTCTCATGTGATATTTCAAACTTTCAGCTACATTCTATCCTGAGCCAATTTTAGCACATATGTATATTTGTTCAAAGTTCAGTGGTATTTTCTTCCTTTTTCCTTCTGACCAGGAACCTATGATACAGGTACTGTTTTGTTTGAGGCAGAAACAGTTTTAGCAACAGTCGCTAATGTCTCCTTACAGGCCAGGGAACTCTCAGACAAGTCATTGTTCTGGAGTAGAACATATATCTGAAATACATCACTCTGAATGAGAAAGAAATGGAACAGCAGGCAAGAAATCTGGATTTGATTAGTGTAGTGATAACAACTCACTTTCTGGATAGATTAAATGCAATTAATTCC
Source organism: Rhinopithecus roxellana (assembly GCF_007565055.1). Taxonomy (NCBI): domain Eukaryota; kingdom Metazoa; phylum Chordata; class Mammalia; order Primates; family Cercopithecidae; genus Rhinopithecus; species Rhinopithecus roxellana. The sequence goes on from NC_044566.1 coordinate 7,173,805, forward strand.
ATGCTCCCTAATCAACCCGTATATTTATATCAGAATTCTCTCTTCTGTGACAGTTTTTGATGGGTAAGATAGTGTTTTTACGTAATTATATCTTCTGTTTTTTATATTTGATCATTTAATAATTTATTCATGCTTTAAAAACTCATGTGTACAGCACATTTACAAAACACAAAATAAGACTTTAAAATAAATCTTTAATGGTCAAGGGCACTTCTGACCTGTTTAAACACTCCAGCTCAGAGTTTTAGACCAATGTCTAGAGATACGACCAAGGCTAACTGCAGCATTCCATGCTTCTGAAGCAGATCCTCTCCGGCCAAATTCAGTAGAAGAATACAGCTTCTGAGCTTTCTATAGTTAGGGCTTCATAGATCCATTGTTAGCTACAGAAATATAGCACGAATAATTTTTCTCTCAGTAGCTAAAAGCCCTCTCATTCCCCACTCCAGTGAAAAAGAAGAAAACTCATTGTCTCTACATATAAAAATTTTATAAGTAAGTGTATCTCATATTACACTTCATATTCAATAGGTGCTACACAACAAATAAGCTCTAAATACTTTTTTAAAAGATCTGTCTAACAATAATCAGCTCACGCCTGTAATCCCAGCACTTTGGGAGGCGGAGGTGGGCAGATTGCTTGAGCCTAGGAGTTTGACATCAGCTTGGGCGACATGGCGAAACCCCATCTCCACAAAAATGCAGAAGTTAGCCAGGCATGATAGTGCATGCCTATAGTCCCAGCTACTCGGGAGATTGAGGTGGGAGGATCACTTGAGCCCAGGAGATCCAGGTTGTAGTAAGCTGTGATTGTATCACTGCACTCCAGCATGAGAGACAGAGCAAGACCCTGTATCAAAATAATAATAATAATAATTATGATAATAATTAAAAGAAGAAAAAATAGCTTTTTGAAAGATTCCAGGGAATAGAACTTTGTGGAAGTATGCTCACATATTTGTGTATGTAGCAGGGAAGCAGGGCTTGGTTGTCTGTAGTTGACACAGACACTAAAACAATATTCAGTATTACAGGTTCAGGACTGTGAACCCATAACCTCAACATCTGTACTTTTCCACTAAAACGTGCAAGCTATCTTACAACTCAAATTTTCATAATAACTTTGTATTGAAAATGATGCAAATTAATATTTGCATCTCATCAGGTCATAGATTTGAATTATATTTTACAGGAATCTACATTTTAATTTAAAACCAGAAGTTATTGGACTTTTTTGGGGGGTGAGGTCTTTATGTTTATTAGTGACTTTAATGAGTCCCATAAATTACTGTGAGATTCCCCGGTGTTTTTCTGGTCTAGACCCCTCAGAGGTCTAGGTCACTTTCACACTCAGAAATCAATCCTAATTATAAGCAGAGGTTGTAGCATAAACAACAGGAAATTGGCTTAGTAAAAGTAAACTGGTATTTATTAAAGGCCTATAACATGGCAGGCATTATGCTAGTAGGCCCTTTACCTAGATTATTTCCCAGCCAATTAGGTATAATCTGCGACATTTTAACGAGGAAGGATACAGGCCAAGAGGTTGGAGTTGATTTACTCAAGGAAACAGACTGAAGCGTGGTAGAGCTGGAATGCAAGAGCTGCCATCAGTCTGGCCTTGCATGTCATGACTCTGGTCTTGCCACCTCTGTTCGTACCCACACCCACCACCTCCGTGTTGTTTAGATACTGCTGAAGACTCTCACTGCAGGCTTCCCAGAAATCTTGTTCCTTAGTATCTGACTCTGCTTCTGACCTTGCACAAGGTGGTTGAGTCCGTGTTGTGGCTCACCTTGCTGGACCTAATCCATATCTGTCCAGTCCAAAGGTGCCTGCCCATTTCCCCCTGGCCTTGCTTTAATTCTTGGGATATTACATTTGGCCTGCCATGTGAAGGTCTTCCTATTTACTTTTTGAACAAGTCGTATTCTACTAATTCCATCCCCCAACCTGTGTGTGTGTGTGTGTGTGTTTGTGTGTGTGTGTGTGTGTGACAGAGAGAGAGAGAGAGATAGAAAGAGAAAGAGAAAGAGAGAGAGAGAGAGAGAGAGAGAGAGAGACAGATCAGTGAACAAACATCACCTAGATGAATTTTCTTATGAACCTGAGAGTGTCCTTGGTTGGCCTCCTGGGCATCTATATAAGCACTGGACTTTATGAGCTTCCCATGTAATGTCCCACCCTACGTGGCACACGTACCTCCTGGCCTTCTGCACAGGTCTGGAGGTTGCTCTCATGAGCCAGGTGGGGCCAGTATTGCCTCTGGGCCTGGGCAAGGCTGAGCTTGCTGTAGAAGGCAATGGGTGTGTAGCAGAGGAAGGCAGCACCTAACCCAGTGCTCAGACCTCCAAATAGGATTCAGTCCCAGACCCTCTACCCAGCCTTCCTTCTTCAAGTTGCTGCCCAAACTTCAGCATGATAAAATAACCAAGAACTCATCCTTTCTGACATTCTTCATTTCCGTCCCAGCGATGGACGTTGTTTATAGAGGAATATGTCTGCATCAAGTTCGGGTTTAAGAAGGGATCCTGCCTGTGCCTTTCACATACCGATGGGTGTCATCCTGAACTGCTGCAGGCATCCTGCAGCCATTAGCGTTAACAGATGCTGTGATAATAATTCTTGAAACTATTGCTCCAGGAGTGTTCCTCTGAGTGATCTCACTCATCAAGATGAAGACCATAAATTCTGAGGAATGTTAAACAACCAAATTCCTGACCTGTCTGTGACTATGAGAACTAAGTGCTGTTTACAGGTAGGGCCCTGAAGTTCGAAGAAAACCAGCCCTGCAGCTTTTGTTTTTCATTTGCATGAGTTAAAGCTGAGCCAACCTACTGTGCTTAGTGAGGTGCAAAATGAGGTCTGAAGAGTCTTTCCAATCTCAGGCTGCCTGCTTGCCCAGTGACACCTATTTATTTCAGCTTGGGTCAGTACCAGAAGCCAAACTGCCACAATCCATGAGGGAAGTCTTGCAGTTCTTGTGGAACTCAGAAGAACATAGGAGTGGAGGAGACTCCAAAAGGGATCATGAGCCAAGTAAGAAAAGAGAACAAGACAATGGAAAAAATAGTTGAGAGAGAAGGAAAGAGAGACACAGAGAGATGAACACCCTGATTTGACCTCCTCTCCAGCTATCTCACAGTCACACAAATTTACTTAATATCCAAGGAGCTGAGTGTGCTCTAGAATAAACACTAAGGGTTGACTGGCATGTATGTGATTTCATCTGTTTGTCTTTCTCTAATCCCCATATCAATTCCTAATTGCCTTAAATTCAGGAATCACGAGAAAATATATTCTCTATGGTTAAAAAAATCCTTCAGACTTACCATGTGCCCTTGATGTAGAAGAGTTAATTTTCTAACTAATTATTTGGGAAAGCTATATTTTGTGTCAGTGCATAATGAAGAAATAAAAAACATGGTAAAGAAGTGTAAGTTTAAATTCAATGTAATTGAATTATTTTACATAATTTTATTGTTAAAAATGTACATTACAAATTCCATGATTCCACGCCACAGTTTACTGAGCATATACTGGAAGTCGCTGATTGCGCCAGCGAATTGCTACAGGAATATTAAAACAAAAGCAATAATGGTAGAGATGCGGCGCTGGCATGAACAAGTTTACCAGCTCGTCAAAAGGCATGATGAGAAAGGAGTTAACTGTCAATCAAGGCCAAGCATGATAACATACCTGAGAAAGCCTTCAAGATCAGAGGGGGAAATACCCTTGTGTCCCACCAATTGCAAAATCTAGGCTCTCCATGGTCGGTGTGTGGGTAGTGCTTACTGAGCTTCTGCTGTGGGCTGGTGCTTTATGTAGCTGTTTCATGTCTACCCTCATTTTACAGGTGAGAAAATTTAAGCCCAGAAAGATTTTATGAAATCTTGCAAAATCTCTAAAAGCTCACCAGTCTATGCAAGTCTAAAAACTCTCCAGTCCATGTCTCCCTTTAGGCCTACACCCAGCTCAGGCCCTCTCCGCTCCCCTGACCATACTGTAAAAGTGGCTTTTGTCCAGGTAACTGGGAAAATAAGTAGTAGAGAAGTTACGTATTTATCTCTTGGTGTCAATTATATCTTTAAGTTGACTCTATTTCTTGAAGATCATTTACTTGCTTCAAATAACTTACCCAAAGATATATTCAGTCTTGATGATTTGCTATCTCAATTCCACCCCATTTATTTGGATCAGCGTAGGTTATCTAGAGTGCAATACTAAAATTTATTTATCTATTTTTCTTTGCCCATTTTTTTCATTTTGTTTAATACAGAATTTTGAGAACTGAAGCAATTTTTCAATAACACTTCAAACCAAATAAATGTTATTAAATATTTATATAATTTAACTTTTGTTCAAAGCTCTAGATAATTTGAATGTTACTAAAATATCTAGATAACATGTTTTATTAGAATATTTAGATAATCAAGGCAACGTATTTCCATATGGAAGTAAAGTATCTGTATATTACCTTACAGGTGAAGTACATGTTATCTAAACAAGTTTAGAAAGTTTAAGATATCTGAATCATGGGATCTGGTATTAGTCTGAGTTCCAACCCTGACTAGCTGAGGTCACTATGAACACTTTGCTAATCCCGATGCAGTACATATGAGACACCCTGAAGGGCGTGATAGAGCAGATAAGATAATATATAAGAAAGGGATTGGGATACTGCCAAGCACCATTGAGAATCAGTCCCCATCACTGGCCTCAACAACAGTCATCTCTGATGTACTATTTTACTGTCCCCCTCCTAAATCACAGCCCACTGGTTGACACATCCCTGATGAGTGCTGGACACACCTGCTGATGGCTCTGATCACCTTAGACATCTAATGAGCCAGATACTTGTCTGTGCCAGCCCTCTTGTACACACTGCATTCAGCATCTGGATTTTTGGTGTCGTGCCAATCTTAATGAAGTTGTCTTGTTGTTTTCTAAATACCTTTGGACACCTAAGGGCATAATGACTGAGCCAGGGTGTGTGACAGTGATAAAATGTGGCACAGGCTGGATGAGCTGTAGCATGAGGCAGGTTTGACATGAAATGATGAGATTTGTTGCAGTCTAATCTACTCCTTTTGCTCCTTTAAGAAAGGATGGGGCAATGGGAGACTGCTAGCTGTTTGGCATCAACTCACAAGAATTGCACGTCTATGAGACAACATTAATTTGTATTGCATAAAAACAGATTTGTATTCAAGAATCATGCATTCCCAGTTAATTAATCGCCCTTGTAAATGTTGGGGTGGATTATTGGTTAGTCACACACGTTTTTTTTTTGTTCCCAGAAAGAAGGCAGGTGTGCCTCTCTGGCTCACTGTATAATTTTTTATGCCTGAATCAGCCTTGTATGCTTCTGCCATTCTCTGCACCCCTTTCATTAAGCTCTGTCTAAATACTGAACTGTCCAAGTGTGTTATTGTAAATCAAGACTATCCACAAGTATTTCAAAACTGACATTTCATGGCTTGAAAAGAATCTAATCCAATTCCCTTTCTTTCAGAATACATGGAAGGAGAGACAGAGTGACTAAGGAAGTAGCCCCAGGTCACACAATTAATGACAGAGCCTGTGATATCTAATGAGATCAGCCCCTTAATGGGACGCTTGGGGCATTTGGGGCCAAAAGAAAATAACAGATTTTTGCCCCTTATCTACATAAGATAAACCCACATTTATGAGAAGAAAAGTTTCAACTCTTGAGAAAAATAGTCTTTATGATATTTGTTGAATAATTAATAGGTGCGTAAATGAAAATTGTACAAAAGAATATTCACATTCATGTCCAAAATGATTAAGAGATTTATTTCAAAATTTTAGCATTCATTCAAAGATACCCTTCTATTTATCTTTAAAAATAATTGGTATGTTAAAATTACTCAAATTTATCTTGATGCTGCTTTGAAAAATAAAATAATTTATCATAATGCCATTTTCAGAGTGGGTGATTTTTCTGCCTCGCAGACATTATTAAAAGCATTTTTTAAGATAGACAACTGAAGCAAAAGGAAGACTAGATAATAGAGTTTATCAGAAGAAAAATATCTAAGACTTGGATCACTTAATTTCCAATATATATTCAAATATTTGTTTCTACAGAAAAATATTTTGGTACTAGTGATTCTCAACTGCAGTGTGGATCCTTTATAGTGCCTCTCATTATTTCAAAGAAAAGGCATTATCAATATAATGTATTAAATACAATTCAGCTTTTTTTTTTCTATTTTACTTATAAAATGAATACATAGAACCTTCCAAGCTGATGTGAGAGAACGTCTAGAATTGGCATTTTCTCCCAAGCCAGCAGATCCCAGAGAGAGTCTCAGTTCCAAATAGGTTATAGGCCATTTTTTTTTTTTTTTTTTTTTTGAGACAGACTCTCGCTTTGTCGCCCAGGCTGGAGGGCAGTGACGTGATCTCAGCTCACTGCAAGCCCCGCCTCCGGGGTTCAGGCCCTTCTCCTGCCTCAGCCTCCAGAGTAGCTGGGACTACAGGCGCCGCCAGCACGCCCGGCTAGTTTTTTTTGGTATTTTTAGTAGAGATGGTTTCACCGTGTTAGCCAGGATGGTCTCGATCTCCTGACCTCGTGATTCGCCCTCCTCGGCCTCCCAAAGTGCTGGAATTACAGGCGTGAGCTACCGTGCCCTGCTAAGGCCATTTTTTTGTAAACCAAAAAGAAAATTGTCCTTAAATGCAATTTGAAATTCCTGACTGACTGCAAAGGCATCACTCAAAGCATCAAGGGATCAACTCGGAGGCAATCTACATTATTTTTTGTTTCAATCGCTTTATAATTTTTAATTTATTTTTATTTTTATTTTAAGTTTCAGGGTATATGTGCAGAACGTGCAGGTTGGTTACATAAGTATATACATGCCATGGTGGTTTGCTGCATCTATCAACCCGTCGTCTAGGTTTTAAGCCACATTATTTTTATATTGTTTTTATAAAGGAGATCACCTACAGAAACTGCCATTCAGAGGACAGACTGCTAGGAGTTGAAGCTAGGACGAGCCAAAGAATCTGCTAAGAGTCTCAGAAGAAGCCTGGCACAGCCGACACCCTGATATTAAACTTCTAGACTTCAAAGCTGTGAGAGAACACATTTATGTTACTCTAAAGCACTCAAATTGTGGTAGATTATTGTAGCCACCCTAGGTAACTAGTACAGATTTTGGTGGATTTTTTGATACACCACATACAGTAGCCACCTCAGAATGCACAGAGCAACAAGTATGTATACTTTTAACAATTGCAACGTAATTGAGAGTTTACTGAAAACCCTTCTATTTCAGTAGAATTCTGTAGTATATTCAATATATTAAATGCTTCATTTTGAAATTATTAGCTTATTTTTACTTACAGCTTTAGATTAATATTACATTTTAAAGCTTCAAGTTTTCAGATTTGAAATAAATATCTGCCATTCGCCAGAACACTCCTAAATTGGGACATCTGTCTCTATTGATTTTTTTAATGCATTAAACACCCAATATTGCCTGATTTACAGGACAGCTGTTTCTTCTGTAGCTATTTCCTGCTTTGGATATTCGGTTTTATCACTGCAAATTTAAAGAGTACTGTGACATAATCACCGCATGATGTTATGGGTTGAATCGAATCTCCTGAAGAGGTCTGTTGAAGTAGTAACATGTAGTATCTCAGCATGTGACAATCAGAGAAGCTAAGAGAAGTGCATGGAACAGATTTTGTCTTAGAGCCTTCCAGAAAACCCAACCATGCCAACACCTTGATTTCAGACTTCTTGTCTGCAGAACTGTTGGAGAATAAATACATTTCTGCCATCTTAAGCCATCGAGTTTACGATACATTGCATGCCAGCCTTAGTAAATAAATACATATGTGAAGTATGAGTAGTCTTTGACTGATGATAAGTGCCTTATTTTTTAAAAATGAGAAGTAAATTATGAAAGTCATTGACCTTTCACTTTCCAAAAGCATAATCCTAAATACTGATTTTCTAAAAGGTACAGAAAATGCCATTTTCAACTGGTTGGTTCATAGAAGGTTGAATAATAATCATTGACTTATCTGTGCAGTCAAACTGTGAAGAGTGTGAGGTTTTAGCATTTATGGGCCAGAGATGAGAAACAAGGTTATTTGAGTGCTTGGTCTTGTATGTCCATACAAAAAAGTAATCAAAATACTCACTAGTTTTATGCTCATTGTCTCAATAAGATACCTTGAACAGTTATGAACATGGAAAGCAAAATTATTGTTTCTCAAAACAACATTATTGTTAAAGAAAAACATTACATCGAAATGTCTTGTGCTAGTGATGGTGTTTCCATATTGCTGAACTATTTCCTACAGCCTGTATCTTACCAACAGCATTAACTCTTCCTCCTAGAAAGATCTTCCCTGTGGCATGCAGCCAGCATCTCCTTGACAGGCCTACCTACCCTCTGGAGTTTGCCATCTTGGTTTAAGGCATGCGATGACTTGTGATTTGAATAGTCCATCTAAATACCTCTAAAGGATTTCAAATTTAGATTTTTTTCTGAGTTTAGAATTTTCTCACCCACTAAAGCATTTGTTGACCATACCCGATTCTCTTTTTAGGTTGTGAGTTCATTAAGGACAATGAATGGAGCATTTCTTTTTATCTCCAGCACTAAGGATAGTGTTGGGCACATGGTTCATAGGGAGATCAAAGTTAGATGAAAGGGAAGTATCCATTCTAATGGCTACAGTTACAGGAAGGGAAGCTGGGAGATTTTTAAAAGGTTACATTTCCTTTCCTTTCCTTTTACATTTTCTTCCTTTCCTTTCCTTTCTGTTTCTTCCTTTCTTTCCCTTCTTTTCCTTCTGCTTCTCTTCCTTGCTTCCCAGTAATTCTTCTCAGTAATTCCCAGTAATTTCTTGTTTCCCAGTAATTCTGTACTTTCTTTTCAATCACAGTTGTTACAATATTTGCTAAACTTCGATGGTTACCAGTATTGACTAAATTTTGTTTTATTAATATTAAACCAAAACCAATATTCATGTTAAATATTAATATTAAACTCAAGCAAAACCAAACAAAAAACTTGCTTAGAGGTATTACCTCAATTCTGTACAGAAAAAAATGATCATGGTTGTTGTATTAAAAAGTAGCAGAGGCTTGTGACAGCAAGTTTGGATGGGCTTGCAAGGCTTCTTAAATTTGTCATTTGCACAGATTATAGCAATGTGAATGCGTAGGTGTCTATTGTCTAATAGAAATCAAGAAGATGCTAGGTAATGCAAAACACTCAATAATGAGGTTTTATCATTTTTTTCTATACAAAATTACTTATTTTACTGTTAATGCATTTTTGTTGGAGTTTGTTTATTATTCTCGTATGTGAAATGGTACATTATTTAAAAAAATCAAGTAAGAAAACATTCTTTGCCAAAATTGTAGGCTCAAATTGGTCATTCTTTTTAGATGAAGAGGTAATTGGAACTATTTCCAGTTTTTCAAAAGACATTAATTTCTTGGTTTTGCTACATCAAGTGTAAGGAGATTACCTTAAGAAGTTCTTGTCACAAGAACAAAACAACACATCTTTTTAAATACTTAAGAGAACATAACCAAGATTCTAAAATGTGACAAGAGGAAGATATTCACTGAAGAACGAAAATTGCTCCATGGAAAAGACTAAAAATGGGGGTGGAAGAAAATTATTTTTCTGCTTTTCTTTTAAATGAGTTTATTTTTAAAGGATAAGCATTTTGTGTAGTGATCGCTGTTTCTCTTTCTAACTTTTTTCTTTTTTTTTTACATTTTATTATTATTATTATACTTTAAGTTCTAGGGTACATGTGCATAACGTGCAGGTTTGTTACATATGTATACTTGTGCCATGTTGGTGTGCTGCACCCATCAACTTGTCAGCACCCATCAACTCGTCATGACCCAGCCATCCCATTACTGGGTATATACCCAAAGGATTATAAATCATGCTGCTATAAAGACACATGCACACGTATGTTTATTGTGGCACTATTCACAATAGCAAAGACTTGGAATCAACCCAAATGTCCATCAGTGACAGACTGGATTAAGAAAATGTGGCACATATACACCATGGAATACTATGCAGCCATAAAAAAGGATGAGTTTGTGTCCTTTGTAGGGACATGGATGCAGCTGGAAAACATCATTCTTAGCAAACTATCACAAGAACAGAAAACCAAACACCACATGTTCTCACTCATAGGTGGGAACTGAACAATGAGATCACTTGGACTTGGGAAGGGGAACATCACACACTGGGGCCTATCATGGGGAGGGGGGAGGGGGGAGGGATTGCACTGGGAGTTATACCTGATGTAAATAACTTTTTGTTTTCATTCTGTGACTCCTTCTGGGCATGATTGGCTTCTAGTCCTCTGAAAATCTATAATATTCTATAATTGAGAGATAAGAGGGATTAAAAATGATCTTCTATTTTTATAATTGTCTATTGTATATAATAGACAGATAGTTGGGGCGAGTTTGAGATTAAAGCCAGCAAGAAAGACATGGATGATGGCACAGAAGCAGTTTTGAAAACGAGCCAATCAATAAGTCAAGCAGATGTCAGGATGGAGCTGAAAAGAGGCTTTCCCTGTTGGAAGGTCGGTGATACCTACTCATCAGGAGATGGGTTGAATTGCAGTGCATGGGCTCTGTGAGGCCAGCGATAAATCTGTGAGGTCTGCCATGGAGGTGCATGTGCAAGAGTTTTGATCGGATTCTTGTACTTTTATAGCCCCATATTAGTGTAAAAATTGATAAAAAGCAGCTCAGAATATGCTGAGGTACATAAAAACAAAAAGTGCAAGGAGTTTCGACTCAGCTTGAGTGACTAAGTCTGGGGAGATCCTGTTCAAAGGAATCCAACGTAAGTTTAAGTAACTGCAATATTAGTTTAGGTAAACTTGAAGGCCAGATGAGAACGTAAGAGTCATATTTTAAGAAGACTGGAGATGAGAAAAAAATCACCTTTACAAAATGATTTGTGTGTGTGGCAGACACTAGGTTAGACACCATAGATACGTGACTTATTCACTTTCTAAAACAAGGTTGATATTATTTTCTCTGCAGTGAACTCATTGCGCCTCCCAAAGGTTAAGTCACCTTTTCAACACTGTACGACAATCAGCACCTGGATCAATAAGACTCCCGAGCCATTCTTTCTTCTAAACCATTCTTTGTTTTTCTTTTCATTTCCTCTCACATGATACATGGTAGATGATACGGTTTGGATTTGTGTCCCCACCCAAATCTCATGTTGAATTGTAATTACCAGTGTTGGGGGAGGGTCCTGGTGATTACCAGTGTTGGGGGAGGGTCCTGGTGGGAGGCGATTGGCTCACAGGGTGGATGTCTTCCTTGCTGTTCTCATGATAGAGAATGACTTCTTACAAGATCTGGTTGTTAAAAATGACAGTACCTCCTCCTTCATGCTCTTCTGCCTCCTCTGCCATGTGAAGAAGGTGCTTGCTTCCCCTACACCCTTCCACCATGATTGTAAGTTTCCTGAGGCCTCCCCAACCACACTTTCTGTACAGTGTGCAGAACTGCATGTCAATTAAACCTCTTTTCTTTAAAAATAACCCAATCTCAGGTGGTTATTTATAGCAGTGTGAAGTGTGAAAATGGGCTAATACAGCAGATAACCCTCTGTGTGTCCGTGTGTGACTCCTTCTCATAGGAGAACCTGGAACTTCGGGAAGTTTCTCCCTTTAACTCCACCTCTTTCTTTTTTTTTTTTTTTTTTTAATTTTTTTTTTTTTTTTGAAGACGGAGTCTCGCTCTGTCGCCCAGGCTGGAGTGCAGTGGCCGGATCTCAGCTCACTGCAAGCTCTGCCTCCTGGGTTTATGCCATTCTCCTGCCTCAGCCTCCCGAGTAGCTGGGACTACAGGCGCCCGCCACTGCGCCCGGCCAGTTTTTTTTTTTATGTTTTAGTAGAGACGGGGTTTCACCGGGTTAGCCAGGATGGTCTCGATCTCCTGACCTTGTGATCCGCCTGTCTCGGCCTCCCAAAGTGCTGGGATTACAGGCTTGAGCCACCGCGCCCGGCCTCCAGCTCTTTCTTGTCTCCTCCAGAAAGCATTTTTGAACACGCGTGAATCACACCATTTCAAAAAGGTAATCCTGAATCTGTTCTAATAAAAACAGCAGCTACTATTTGTTGAGTTACTTGCTTTGGGCCAGGCAATGAACTAAGTGTCTTACGAGTGTTATCTCTTTTCATCTCTCCAGCAGACCAATGAGGCAGTGAAACTAGCCTTAGAAATTAGGAAGAGCCAGCAGTGTTGTTTAAATCCACACTTCTAATTTCAAAGTCCTGTTCTTCACAAGTGCTGAGGGTTGCTCCTCAGAAACACAGGGTGAGAGGGGTACCACAGCATTTCATATATACTCACAAGAGATGTGCTATATGTGTGAATAAGAAATAATTTACAAAAAGGTAAGTCACTCTCAACCTCTCATATTGTGACTGAATGCTAATAAAATATTTGCAATAGTTTTGACACCTGACATCAACCCATGGGTGAGTAATAAAACTGTGGGTGAGAAATGTTGCCTTGGTCAGTTTCTCTTTGTGGCAGATGTCTGCAATTTTCTTGCAGAGAGAGAGTCAAAATCAGAGAAAGCAGGTGAGATGATGAAGACATTGGGCAGTATATGATCTCCCCACACCGATAATGTTTAAGAACTGGTCAGTGTTCTGGCTGTGTTTCAAAACAGTGGCACACATGCAATGTGGTCTTTGCCTAAGAGAACTCATTTCCCAGTGTGAGAGCAAAGGACAGATAAGCAAAGTGTTACAAGGTGCTCTGTTAAGGGTTCCAACAGAGGCAACTGCTGAGTACCATGGCATCCGAGGAGGGTCTAGTGCCACCTCAAGAGAAGAGAGGCAGTGATGAAATTTAGGTACTCAAACAGGAATCAAGTTGACAGCTTGGTTTATGGAGAGGATGGCCAGGTTTATCAAATAAAAATAAAAGCATCCCAATTAAATTGGGATATCACATAAACGTTCATTTTTTTCTGGTGTAAATATGTCCCAAACATTGCATAAGATATACTTAACTAAAAAGCAATTCCGCGTTCTTTGTTTTTTTAAAGATGGTATCTTGCTCTTTCAGCCAGGTTGGAGTACACGAGCACAGCGCACTGCAGTCTCTAACTCCTGGGCTCAAGCGCTCTTCCTGCCTCAGCCTCCTGAGTAGCTGGGACCACAGGCATGCCATCATGCCAGCTTAACTTTTGTATTTTTTGTAGAAACGGGGTCTCACCATGTTTCCAAGGATAATCGCGAATTCCTGGCTTCAAGTGATCCTCCCACATCAGCCTCCCAAGGTGCTGAGATTATAGGGGTGAGTCATTGCACCCAGCTGATCTCTTGCTTATCTGAAACTTAAATTTAACTTAGAGTCCTGTATTTTACCTGGAAACCCTGTTTGTTGGTAATCTAGAGCCCAGATAAGTTGACACATAGGATTGATAGGGATTTTCATATCTAATTCATGCTCTCAGGTCCTCACTTTAATAATCTTAAAAAAAATTACTTCGTGTACTCTTACAGAAAGTGTCTAAGTTTGTAGTACTACAGAGGGCTGTGTAAACTATATTCTCAATCGAGAGGGAAGGCTTACTTAAGATATTTTTCTAAATACCAAAATTTTTTCTCAGCCCAAAGTAGATCTGATTTACCAAGATATTTTGATACATCATCACTTAAATGAACCACTAGAGGGGGAGTTACAACTGAGCACCTTCCCAGTCCTTGTCCAACCCAGAGATTGACTCAGAAACTTAAAAAGAAGCAGGAGGTACAATTCCTTACTCATCTCAAAAATATTGCCCAAATGTCTCTTAGAATAGACCTGGGTTCATAATTTTCTTTTTGAAGTTGGATATTACCTCATGTTTCCCTAAGCCTTCTATTACAAATACAACAATTAAGTAATTAATAATGGTTAAGTGACATGCCTGAGACTACACCCTGGGTCACTGGCTGAGCAGGGAGCAGAGTTCTCAGCTTTGAGCTCTCAGTTCCCTGCTTCAGTCATGAGGCTGCTCCTGGCTTCTCCCTACTTTATAATACATGTCTCTGACACCTTCAGACATTAACATCATCAATGGCTGAACAGACGCAAGAAAATTGGACCTTGAATGCTATATGTGAATCAGCCAGGATTTAAACAGTATTTGGTGCCAAAAATACACACTGGGAGCCTCGTTCAAAACTTAGTTGTAGAAAGATACAGATTCATTTCTCCGTAAAATAACACACCAATACCTATAGCCAAAAAACCAGAGAAAAAGGAGCTGACATTTCTGTAATTCCACTGAAAGATAAATGTTTACTTGGAAAATGGACCTTTTTAATATCTATTTGCTTATGAACTCTACTTTAAAGAGAAACTTCAAGTTGGATGAGCTAATGTGAATGGACTTTAAAAAGTAAGCACATATTTTTATGTAGTTTTCGGTTTTCCTAGTTGTATGTTTCTTTTGCCAAGTCAATTAGTCTCACTCACTCCAGAGCTTGTGGGGAAAATATATGGGACAGCAATAAGTGAGCACAATTCTTATCTTTTAAAAAATGCATATACCCTCATTTTCTTCTCCAGTAAATAAATTGTACAATACTGCCAGTAATTATTTTTCAGTAATTTTAAAAGAACAGTTTCTGGCATTTTATTCTATGCAAATATACAGTTTGCTTAATTTGCTAGTCTTTTATTCATGTTTCTATAAATAATTTGGCTCAGGCAATGGAGATAGATCACCCTATCTGTTTTTCAACTGTTTTTAACCTTGTCTGTTTACTCAACTCTGAGTAGCATCCCTCATATTGGAGAAACAGATTATTTCACAGGCTGTCCTCTGGCTTTGCCTCCTAAGGTCACTCACAATCACATTAGGCCACTGATTGTTCAGTAGTCTACCCCTTCAAAGGAGCATTATGTGTGAGTGTTGATTACAAAAAGAAAAATAAATCAGTGCGATAAACTCCTTTCCCAAATGTGTTACAGGAATTTTTCTCTGCATTTGTTGACTTTTCTAACACTTGGTGATAAATGTATAAAATGTTTAATATCAAGAGAGAAAAAAATGTCAAATGGTTCTTTCCGAAATATGAAGGAATGTTTGGGAGATACATTGAGATGCAGAGGGAATCTGGATAGAGCAGAACGTGCAGTGACAGCGACAAGCATGACAAGGAAAACATGGCTCTAAGATCTTCAGTGATAGCAGGTAATGGAGACGCTGACCACAGATATGACCTCAATTATCCATGCAGGACAGGTTCCCTTCATTCTTCTTCCCTTAATGGAGCCCTTAGGTTGAGATTCTAGCCCAGTGCTGTCATCCTTCCCCCATCTAGAGGGACGGTTGGAAAGCCAACACCATCAGCCAACCTGAAGTCTACTATTTCTAGAAGCAGCCAGGAGATGCTGCTGCCATAGCATCTGCTCATGGTAAGGGCAAGAGAAAGGAGCCTGAGCAAGGGAAACTCTTCTCCTGTTCAGTTTGTGCCCTGAATTCACAGAGAAACCAGTTGTGCTGGTAAGTGATACAAGCACAAGCCATCTGGGTCTTCCTCGTCAACCTTGTTATGTCTATTAATAAATTGTATTGCTTTTCTTCAGGACTGCATAGGAAAGCAAGGGAGATAAAAGACTTGGGTGTACTTTGATCTTAAAGGTCAGGTGGACAAATTTGTTGCAGATTCTTCCTTCATTTTTCTTGACTACGGAGATTGGATGTATCTTTCTAGGCTCTGAGAAGACCACTAGTGTGTGACTCATTCTGCTGAATGTCTGGTACATTTCCAAGCTGTGCTCTCTCTGACTTATTTATGGAACTCATTCATGGAGCCTCAGCACTTTTCATAAGGGAAAAGAATGGAAGCCTATTGATCCCTTAAAATGGACCTTTTCTCACATTTATAATCCTTTATTTCTGCTCCTTTATACATTTTTAACCATTATATCGTGAAGAAAACATTAATAGAGATGTAGAGACATATAGTTGTACCTTGCTGGTAAACATCTCACATGGAATGTTCCATTGGTGGTTCAAAGAGCTGTGCCTTAAATAGATATATGTATATATGTATAGATATGATATATATGGTATATATACATATACGTGTATATATGAAATACATATGTATATACGTATGGGTATGTATGAAATATATACATATATGTATAAAATATATACATATATGTATGCATGTGTGTATATATATATATAAAATTTAGAGATAATTCATGCATATTACCAGACTTTTCTATATCATGAACTATCTCACTCTGCTTTTTAAAACTGGGTCTCAATTCAGACAGAAGTTAGTCATAGAAAATATAATTTGTCCATAGTTAGGTAATTCTAACTTTAAAACTTTACTTTCCAGGTAAGTAAATTTGGGGTGGAAAAGAGAAAGATGTAGACCAAGTACACAATGTAATCTCAGTATTAGTTTTTTATATTTTAATATTTTCTAATTATAAAAGCAATGTCAAAATTATGGACATGTTTTAAAATACAGAAAGGTATAAATAAGAAAACAAATACATTTATATATCTATGTGCACATACGTGAACATACATGGAAAATCAATGTTGCATGATTATCTGTTCTCTACTCTCTTTCCCTCACCTATTGCTGGCTGAGGATTGTCGCCTAGATTAACTTGAAAAAGCTCCCTGTTGAAAATGGCAGCATTTCTGTCAGAATGAGTCCCTGAGAGACAGTCTCCTAACAATGAGATTTTATATGTTAAGAAATACATTTCTATTTGGGGAAGCCTTCTGGAATATTTATTTATTATAGCCGCTAATGCAACTTTAACTAATATAAGCCATACTTAATAATTTTTTTCAGTAGTATTGATAATACTAACTTCTATTTTGACTTCCAAAGGCTTCATTGGCTGAATTTTAAAGATTGCAATCACAAAACCATTATTAGACTGGTTTTTCATACAATTGACATAAACACTGTTCTACAAGAGTATTATGAAAAAAGGGCCCTTGTTCATTTATTAGTAGGATTCATGCATAATTTTCTTAGATTGCAAAGATCTTCCTCTGAAAGAAAATAGTATCCGTATTTAGCTTCTTTTTAAAATCACCATTCTTAAATTGAAGATGATTTGCTATGACAATATTTAATGCAACTCTTTCTTCTGCTTCCTTACTCTCCTCCCACTCACGTTACAACCATTCCAGTTGTCCTCTGGATACATGGTAATAGAACATTATTCTATGGGAAAATATCTTCTTCTCCCTATATTTTCTAGTTATTTTAATTTTTTAAAATTAAATTACAGATAAATGGGAAAATAGTTTATGTCCTACAATTATCATTGCTCATATTAAGTGTTAAAATATGTTGAGAGTAGCAATAGAATACTTTAAGAGATATCTTCCAACTCATATGATATGTTTCCCATCTAGGGATTCCACATCTTTCTCTTTCTTCATAATAAAAAGGCTTATATATTAGGATTTTTAAATTTCTGTATTTCCAACTGAATTATTGGTATTTGTGAAGAAAATACAAAGCTGTATTATTTTATTAAATGTATTACATACCTTATTTTTATCAATGATATAAATAAGTAAACGAAAATAATAGATGCTTAATGAGACGTCTTTCTTTTCTTTTTTCTCTTTAAATGCTCTCAGATTACATAAGGAGATTAATTATACTACAAGTAATTTTTCTTTCTCAGATTTTTACTCATTAAAGGCTCAACAAAACTGGGAGAAATATCTGTAGAATCTCTGAGAACCTAAAACACTTGCTGGTCATGTGTGTGGAGCTCTTTATTTGAGTATTTTGATGGGTATGTTCAATGCTCTGTTTGTTATATCATGAGCTAAATGAGTCAAGGGGTTCTGGGTTTGCAAATTAATAGAGCATCTTTTTTTTTTTTTTTTTTTTTTTTTGAGACGAAGTCTCGCTCTGTCGCCCAGGCTGGAGTGCAGTGGCCGGATCTCAGCTCACTGCAAGCTCCGCCTCCCGGGTTTACGCCATTCTCCTGCCTCAGCCTCCTGAGTAGCTGGGACTACAGGCGCCCGCCACCTCGCCCGGCTAGTTTTTTGTATTTTTAGTAGAGACGGGGTTTCACCATGTTAGCCAGGATGGTCTCGAACTCCTGACCTCGTGATTCACCCGTCTCGGCCTCCCAAAGTGCTGGGATTACAGGCTTGAGCCACCGCGCCCGGCCAATAGAGCATCTTTTGATCTTGATGTTGTCTGTCAAATGATTCTCCGTACTTTTTAAGAAAAACAACTTTTTATTCAAAAAGCCTTTATCGTAGGACTTTGGGTCAATTTTACCCTGAGCTACTTGTCAAGGATCAACTATTTTATTAGCCTGATGTGAATAAGGATTATAATTATAGTCCAATGTGGTTATTTATATGTGGGTTCTAAAAATATTTTCATTAATGTATAGGAGACATTATCTCCTTGGATTGTGTGTAATATATCAGTATAAATTTGAAATATAAGTTTGTGAAAAATAACAGAGCAAATTAAATTTGTTTCTCAACCAAATCTGTACTTATTAGAATTCTAGAAAACAGTAAGTCTGTCCTGTACAGTGAATAATGCAAACCAGAAATGACAGCATTCCTTCAACCAGAGGAGTGGATAAAATTATCCACTAAAGTCCAGTTTGGTTGCTTGTCTAAAAGACCAGATTTTTTTCAAATATGTTGAAATTAAAATACATAAGTAATAAGATGAAAATGTTTACATTAAAGCAATTGCATTTGTTTAGCTTGTATTATATTAAAAAGAAAATAACAGTTCAGTAAAGAAGAATAGGAGAGGGAAATAATCACAACAAAACTCTTAACACTGTAAACCAACCACAATGAACCCAGAGCTTCTTTCTGAGCTTTCTAGTTGCCAAAGTAAATACAGAAAACCGGAAGTTTCATGGCTCCTCTTGTCTAATAAAAGTAAATTATTCAGAAGAGATTATTTTTGCCTAATCTGAAAGAATTTTCTACACATCTTTTTTGAGGAATATTGAATACCATGGTAAAGACTGTCTTCAGAAGAAGTTTTACCACAGAAAATGCATTGGTGTTTCATCTATGGCTATATGATACAGCCATCTTCCATAAAATCTGTTAGCAGACATTGTTGGGCTTCATGAAGGCCCGAAGGTGCTTTACCTTGCCAAACTGAGGGCACCTACCAGAACGATTAGCATCCCCAAGTACCTGTGATGGGCAGATACAGTACGCTGTGGTGAGTAATGACACAAGTGCTGAGGCCAGACCACCTGCTTTTAAACTACAGCTCTACTCCTAGGTAGCTGTGCCACCTAGGGCAAGGTACTGACATTTTTGTATGGGAGTACGTTACTTAGAAAATGTCTGATTCATGTTAATTACTCGAGATAAGTTAGCCATTATTATTTTTATTAGTATTGTTATCAATATGTACTTTGAAAACTAGAAATATTCTGCTTGTTCCAATATATTATAATAAAGATGAATTTGTGGCCAGTTAAACAGCCATTTCTCTTGTTTCTTGTCCACATTTGGCAATCGAGATGTATTGAAGAATTAATGTTCCATTGCTTCAAAGGCATTGTGCAAAAGGGTCTCATGAGGAAAGCCACACTCCAAATGAGACACTCTGCTTATCACGCCTATGGTACTTTTCCATTGGAACATAAAAAACAAAGGAGAAAGAAGCTGCATTCAGGTACACAATAGTGTGCTTTTATGTGCAAAAATAGAATATTCATGGTGTTAGGCAGTAATAAGGAATGAAGACCTCTTTATAGTATGAATCATTATGTGACAAGCTAAAGGGCCAAATGACAGCTATAATGAGGTCTTGAAATACAATGTGTCATTTCTTTAAACTATTTGCCCAGAGATGTCCATTGGGTCAGACTCATCACCTAGGTTGCAGAAATTATGGGGCCAGAACCAATTTCTTCTGTTCTTCCTCACTCACATCACTAAAATCAGTTTACAGACCATTTTTCCTAAAACATATATAATGATCTCAAGCAAAATGTCTAACCTCTTTGGACATTAGCTAACTTATCTGCATTTAGATTTAAATACCTGTTATTTCTGACTAATAGATGGGTTGTGTTGATCAAATGAAAACCAGATCCATGAAATTAAATTGCCCATTGTGATGGAACAACAGGATACAATGAGAAGATCTCCACTTGCCCAGTAGATTGCTACTAGAGGGGTGAGATTGTTCACTTAACCCATTTGGAAATGAGCTTTATCCTTTGTGACATGATGGCACCACTGTCTATCCCGCAGAGTTATGCTGTTATATTTCCTCATTCTTTCAACACGTATTTATTATTGAGTCGCTATCATGTGCCAAGAACTTAAATTGTTGAGTGCCTATGACATTATTATCAACACTACCACCATGATCATCATCACCATTTCAGCAGCTAATATTTTTTGTCATAACATAATATTCTTTTCTCTGTGCCACTATTCTCACATGAATTATTTCATTTTGTCCTCACAACATTACTATTTTATAGTACTGATGATACCAGGTTCAGAGAGCTTATGTAACTTGCATATTTGCATGCAGAATGAGTATGCCTTAGTTATTATGAAATATTACCTTGAAAATTATTAAATATTGTCCCCCATATATACAGTTTAGTATGAGGGTTTTGGAGACTGCTAGAGCAGTGACTACAGGCAGCAATATCCAGGCACGGGACATAGACTCAGTTCTGTTTTATATAATTATGTGAACAGATGGGAGAGGTTAATGACTTAATCCCAGTTGCATTTAACAATATTAAAGATGCTGACAAAGACTAAAGGTCTGTGCTGAAGACTTTCTATTGTACTACCCATATCCCAACTCATTTTGTCTCTGAGTGTTGGCATCATTCTTTTAGCCTGTACTGAGGACTGTGTGTACTATGTGTGTAGGTGCATACGCACTGCTATCTGGTTTTTCCCTGTGACGTCACAGATCCTTAGTACCAGCTTCAGACCATTTTGGTTTCCTGTTTGTAGGAGGCTAGAAATGACTGCAGCCTTTGGGTACACAGCTTCATAGCTATTTCAGGCTCTGCTACTTAATTAACTGTGGATGGACCATCTGGGCTTTTTCGAGTTTTGCGTGGCGTTTTCTCTAACTCACCTTGGAATTTTATATTTATACATATTTGTCAACTTATGAACAAGCTTCTTGGGTAAACGGCAAGATCTGTTCATGAGCCATTCACTATGGAAGTATAGGGGAAAATGCAGACATTTTACTTTTTTTTATTGCTTAGAATTGGGAAAGCTAAAAATGTATAGGTTAGCATAACTTGGAATTATTCTGTTTGTCATATAATCTTTCTACACAAATTTTGAAACACAATCCTGCATTCAGTTTCCCCCATCTCATATTGCTTTGTGATTCAGCCTTCTTTCATTAATTTTGTTCAATTTCAACTTCTGGCAATCAAATAAAATAAGGTACGGGGACATGTTGTAAATATGTTAACTCCATTTCCAATATTACAAAAAAAGTTTATGAAAAACACATTGTTTCGTATATACTTTGCTAAAAGTTGAACAATATATTCTGTTTACACACCAAAGGTTCTTTGTAACATAAGCCGTAGCTAAAGACTGCCTGCTGTTGCCATCACTGTGTAGAGGATATACGTAATGCATTTTCTTATGAATAAGTCCTCAGTCTGTTAATGCAGTAAGCCAATAATGGAGAATGAACTGTCTCAAACAGGCACACATAAAACAAACTAAGATACTACATATATGTAGTAGATCATGTCCTGTTTATATGAATGGTTTTGAGAAATTGTAACAAGAAGCAATATAAATCTTTATTTCTTCATGCAAAGGATCTTAGATGTGCTACTCTGTAAGTGATTTGTTTCATAATTGTTTAGAGCCAATAGGCTTAGGAAATTCTTTATAATAAAAGCAGACCATGCTATCTGCTTTCTACTTTTTGGAGAATGAACATATAAACTCAATATGTAAAATGCATATAGTTTAATTTAAAATTACTCACACACATTTAAAGAGTTTTTGAAAATATATTTTAAAGACTGAAGCAATGACACAAGAACATGATAATAAATATTTATAAATTAATATTCAAAGTTGTGTATTACGTTCATCACTTTCAGAAAACAATACCTTTTATTGTTTTTCTTATTTTCTCTAGTATTACACTGTATAAATCTGATAATCATTGAGAACATAAATACTGTTATTGCAACAACCCAAATTGTAACATACATAGAGCTACTTAACCATAATGCATTACTCTGAACAAGTTCCATATGAACTCAATAAAGACTAATTGAAATAAATAGTACGGGATGGCAAAGATAATGATAACAATGGCAGCAGTGGTACTAATAAAGCCAACATAATCAATAACAAGATATTGTCATAAAACAACTTGGTGCTTAAAGAAATTGCTATGTTACTCTAAAGAAAGCTATTATACAACAAGTTTAAAAAAACAAAAACAGCATTTTTTTCTAAATCTATATTGCATGCTTCAACTTTGAGCTTACAGAAATTCTATGTTTTTCAGAGTATTAGCCTCTCATTCACAAGTCTAATTAGAGCAGAAATTTTGGATCAGCATTATTTAAAAGCAAGTCAGTGACCTTACTCCTTTCCAGAGCTTTTTGGCTCAGTGAAACTCTTTCCAACCATATATACCTGCCCGCATCCTGGTCCTTGTATTTATTATTGTTTTTGGTTTTGCCAAAAATATTCATTAATTTCTCCAAAATGTCTCTAAAATTTTTGTAACTTTAAAAGTAAAATTAAAAATAATCTTGAAGTTCTGAACTTTACGTTTCAGAAACACTAATACTGTAATACTAAGACAGGAATAGACTTAAGCATCAGTGCAATATCTTTTTACAGTGAACATGAAAAGAAATTGATTTAAGCATTACTGCCCAAAGTTGGAAATTTTAGTGCTTTTGTTTCTTACCAGACAGCTTCTAGAAAATAAATTTAAAATGGGAAATATTCAAATAGTATGGAGGTTTATTATTTTTATTTTTATTTTTATTTTTACGTTTTGAGACAGAGTCTCGCTCTGCCGCCCAGGCTGGAGTGCGGTGGCGCCATCTCGGCTCACTGCAAGCTCCGCCCCCTGGGTTCCCGCCATTCTCCTGCCTCAGCCTCCCGAGTAGCTGGGACTACAGGCGCCCGTCACCAAGTCCGGGTAATTTTTTGTATTTTTAGTAAAGACGGGGTTTCACCGTGTTAGCCAGGATGGTCTCGATCTCCTGACCTCGTAGTCCACCCGCCTTGGTCTCCGAAAGTGCTGGGATTACAGGCGTGAGCCACCAAGCCTGGCCGATTTACTTTTTTTCATTTGCTTCTTACTTAACAGACCATTTCTTTTTCTTTTTTGGTTCGTTTGTTTGTTACTTAGACACATTGTCTGGGAAAGAGTGATTGAGAGAACGTTGGATACACTGGAAAGGGAATTCCAAGATTGAAATTCTCAGAGATGGGCAGCAAGGGGACGGAAAGTCACAGGACAGTAAACATCACTGGAAACATCCCTTTTTTCCTCAGTTAGACCTGGGCTTGGATCCTGCACTTTGACTTCCTAGTTGGATGCCCCTGGGCAATTTAATGAACGTTTGAATTTGCTGTTCTTTAAATGATAGTAAACATAGTTACTTTGTGTGCAAACGTCCTGTGACATCCTGTTTTACTGGGAAAGGATATCGTTGAATATCTGCTGTATGTTTCATAAACGGATGTACTTTTGCATAATGTCTAATTTACTTGGTGGTACAACATAATGACTTGAGAAGACAAATACACAGAGGAAGATTTCTTGGGAGAGTTTACAACAGGGCCTTGTGACAAACATTATCAAAGCAATGACCTGATCCAATTCAGCAACTTCAGTTGTACCACAAAGGAGGCAGAAGACATACCAGAGTGGAGGTATTCATTGACCCCAGGTTGATTGATGGGAAAAGGGGCAAGGAGGAAGAATCAATTTCCCAAAATTCCAGGTAAGACTGCTTCCAAATTGTGTTGATTTCCCTATAGCAGAAAATAATATATTTCATAATTGTGATGCTCCCTATGTTAACAGAAAAACAATCAAAATGTAAGGAATGACAGTGGTCATAATGCAACCTCTAAAAAAACAAGGGCTCCACCCAGTCTTCCCCGATAAACATTTTAAGGAGTCAAGACTCAAAACCCGAGTGTCTTTAAACTAAGAAGTGAGAATTGAAAACTAGGAATGGAGAGAAATCAGAACTCTGTATTTGCATACTAGGCCAACTCTTTGGTCTCCTTGGTGAGTCTTTTATTATCCTCCTGGTCCTTCCTCTTCTCCCTTGAAAGTCCCTTTGTATGGTAAGGTGAGAGGATGAGGGTCTCTCCCAAATGATAGTTGCTTCCAATATTTTTCCCATTCACTACTAGAAGGATACATGGAAGCCTGTGTAACAGACAGAGAAGTGGAGGTTTGAGACTGGCAATGCTTTTTGCACCTAGTTCATTTAGCTTTTGGGGTTTGGTCTTTCAATATTATAGAAGTGATTCTGTAGCTTGGCTGGCAAGATGTGACATAGCATGCCAGGTTTCCTCAGAGGCATGGGATCAACCCACTGCATCTTCCTGGAAGATTCAGAGGTGGAGAAAATAATTTATATTAAAAAATATGGCAGAAAATTTGAAGTTCACATAAATGTTGTAAAAGCAAAGCTTTGAAAAAAATTTATGTGTTTGGCGTGCTGCATTAGGCCCTGACTCTGAGGTCTTACTATGGGCTTGGGCATGGAGGAGAGGTGACAGAAATGCTTAGAGGCCCTTGTCCCATATTAATAAATAGTGCATGTTTTCTAGAGTTGCCCTTGAAATTTTCTCTATTAGGAAATGGAGCCCTTCTCATTGATAACATGGAAATATCAATCCTGGCTGTCATCGTTATGACCAAAATTTATGTATGTTGTTGTATTTTGTAAAATGTAAAGCACAGAACACAAAAAAGGCTATATGATGTCAAATTTAAAGATACGTTTTCATTCTGAACTTGTTAACTTTATTAGAGAGAATACTCGTTAATCAAGTATATCTTTACAAAAATTATGAAGGTGTATAGGCAAGTATGTGTGTTTGTATATGAGTTATGGTGAACTAAATTCTTTTTTCTACAGAAATTAGTCCTTTTTTCTTTATGGTACATTCTCAAATTGAGTTATGACACATTAATTGACTCTACTATAAATAAACAGAATTTTAGTGTCTAAAACAATTTATGGTTCACATGGTAGGTGATACACCATTGTTTTCTTTTAATTGACTGATACTCCTCCATGAAAAATTTTATGAAACCTGTGGAAATGGAAAATTAGGAAAACTCGATTTGACAAACAGCTGCCTAAATTGCATTTCTCCACTCTTACAATTTTTATAATGCCATTAATGTTTACACATGCACAAGATGCAGGAAATTCTCAAAAAGTTAAGCATTTGTTTAGGTTGATCTAATTGGTTTATTGGCTTAGCTACAAGAGCTTTTGAAAAAACACATGTGGAATATCTTAATGGTAGCTGTTTGTTTTAAGTTTCTTAAGTAAAATGCAGTCAGTAGTAAGTCAATTTTAAGGTTTTATAAATACTTTAAAAAACCTAAAAACATTTCCATGTTTTGATTTTATGTTTCTTTAACTTATATTGCAAATACTGTATTGACAACTTGAAAAACATCATACATTCTCTCAGAGGTCACATATTCTCACAAGTGTTTCCAATAAGACATTCTACATACATATCAATGAAATGGAGCATTACATGAACGCACAGAAAGCCGAAGACCACTCCTGTTATCAGGTAAGCTTTTTTACCAAATCCACAAGTGTACGAATGTTATCATTTAAGAATATTGTGCACGTAAAGAATTGATATACATATTTTAGGACTAAACACCTTCATAGGGGCTCTTCTCACCTCTTTTATTACATTGATTGCCACCTGATATGGTTTGTCCTCACTCAAAGCTCATGTCGACTCATAATCCCTAATGTTGGAGACTGAGCCTGGTGAGAGGAGATTGTATCATGGGGGTGGATGCATCGTGAATGGTTTAGCACCATCACCTTGGTGCTGTTATTGTGGTAGTGAGTTCTGGCTGGGTGCAGTGGCTCACGCCTGTAATTCTAGCACTTTGGGAGGCCAAGGCAGGTGGGTCACGAGGTCAGGAGATGGAGACCATCCTGGCTAACATGGTGAAACCCCATCTCTACTAAAAATACCAAAAAAAAAAAAAAAAAAAAAAAAAAAAAAAAAAAAAAAGCCAGGCGTGGTGGCAGGCGCCTGTCCTCCCAGCTCCTCGGGAGGCTGAGGCAGGAGAATGGCATGAACCCGGGAGGCGGAGCTTGCAGTGAGCCGAGATCGCACCACTGCACTCCAGCCTGGGCAACACTGTGAGACTCCGTCTCAGAAAACCAAAACCAAAACAACAAAAACAAATGAAAAAGATAGTGAGTTCTTACGAGACGTGGTTGTTTAAAACTGTGTAGCACCTCCCCACCCTTCCTCCTCCAGCCACATGAAGTGCCTCGTTCCCCTTTGCCTTCCGTCATGATTGTGTGTTTCCTGTGGCCTCCCCGGAAGCCAATGCTGCCATGCTTCCTGTACAGCCTGCAGAGCCATGAGCCAATCAAACCTCTTTTCTTTATCAATTACCCAGTCCCAGGTGTTTCTTTATAGCAATGTGAGAATGGCTTAATACACTACCTAATTCCTTTCTCCGCCGGTGGTTTTGCTATTTTACCTTTGCTAGTCAGGCAAATAATTTCTAAAACATCTTTTTTACCATGGCATGACTTAGCCTTAGAGCCTCCATGAACCTCTGTCCCTACCACTTCAAGACCAAAAAACTCTGCTTATATTTTCAACTTATAAAGTGTTTCTTGTCTTTACATATTTCTCAATTGTGCCCATATTTGTACTTCTCTGGTTAAAGACAATGCTTTAATTTTCATTTTACTTCAGGTGAGACTTTAGTCTCACTTAAAATTCTTACTAATGCATGTAAAAATGACAGATTTGGGGCCTTTCCCCATTAATGCAAGATCTGTGATTGATTGATTGACTGATTTTTTGAGACAGAGTTTCACTCTTGTTGCCCAGGCTGGAGTGCAATGGTGCAATCTCGGATCACCGCAACCTCTGCCTCCCGGGTTCAAGTGACTCTCCTGCATCAACCTCTGGAGTAGCTTAGATTACAGGCATGAGCCACCGTGCTCGGCTAATTTTGTATTTTTAGTAGAGATGGGTTTTCTCCGTGTTGGTCAGGCTGGTCTCAAACTTCTGGTCTCAGGTGATCCACCCGCCTCGGCCTCCCAAAATGCTGAGATTACAAGTTTTTTTTTTCTTCTAAATTACAGTCTCACTCTGTCTCCCAGGCTAGAGTGCAATAGCCCGATCTTGGCTCATTGCGACCTCTGCCTACCATGTTCAAGCGATTATCCTGCCTCAGCCTCCCAAGTAGCTGAGATTACAGGCACCCACCGCCACACCTGGCTAAGTTTTATATTTTTAGCAGAGACAGGGTTTCACTATTTTGGCCAGGCTGATCTTGAACTTCTGGCCTGAAGTGATCCACCTGCCTTATCCTCCCAAAGTTCTAGGATTACAGGCATAAGCCACTGTGCTTTGTAGACCTGTGTTTTTATATAGAATTGTACATTACAATCATGGATTTGTTGTAACTGAAAAACTGTGATAAACTGAATATGACTTCAAAAAAGCCAATGATCGTGATTGCTAATAGAAGCGTAATGCTGAGCCTAGCAAGTGGATTTGGTAAAAATGCTTACCTGATAATAGGTGTGGCCTTTTACTTTCCATTCATTCACTGTAATGCCCATTTATTAATATATATGTTCAGTGTATTATTGGGAACAATTGTTAATGTATTTGACATCTGAGAGAGTAGATGATATTTTTCAAATCAAGACAGCATTTGCAATATAAAGTAAAGAAGCATAAAATTAAAACATGAAAATCCTCTTGGTTTTTTAAAACAAAAACTTAAAAAATATTGGATATTGGTCTCCTAGAACTTGCATTATGTTCTAATCCTTTATTCCAGCAAAGTGTTAATGAAATAAACATGAGGGTTATTCACATAAGTCCTCCTAGAACTTATGCTATGTTCTAATCCTTTATTCCAGTGAAGTGTTAGTGAAACAAACATGAGAGTTATTCAGATAAGTAAAAATGTTAACTTAAACCCATTTATTTTCTATTCATATAGTACAGTAGCTTAACATGGATTTTATGTATTATACTCTTTCGAAAAACCTAAATACACTAAAAATTAGGAAAGAAATTAGAGATGGAACTTTCATCTTTATAGCTTCCGTTGTTCAAGAACAATTATATTTAAGTTCAAAAACATAATATTTTGATGTGTAAGATTTTCACGATCATCACAGAGGTAGAAACATATTCATTCCTATATTCATTCATATACAACTATGAGATGAAATGTTTTTTCAGTAACTTAAGACTTTAGAGGTCCATTGGTAACTTAGCTATTTACAAATGTTTTTCAGTGTGTAGACGGCCAAGATATGTAGTTGGGCATTGCATTATTTGACATGTTTCAAAATTGACATTTCGCGCTAAGTGCTGTAGGTTTTAATAGCTGAGTTGACATTTTTAGTTCATTTGGCCAATACACAACTTCTTCATGGATGTGGAAACAAGGGGAAAATACTTTAAACACGATTATATTTTAGTTGCTTTTACTATTTGTGGATTATGTAGTTTTTCAAATATGTACACCAGAGAGTATACAATGCAATATATTTTTGTCAATATTGGAAATATTTGCAGACAGAGCAGAAATCACAGGTAATAAAACTGCATCCACTCCCACTATTACAGAAATTTGATAAGAGCAAGACCTTTTCAATTTGTTCACAACTATGTCCTAGCAAGTAGAAAAGGGACTTATCGTAGGTGCTTCATAGATACTTGTTAAAGAAAAAAAAAAAAAAAGGATATAACATCCTACTCTTTATAAAATAGGAAGGACCTGATACACCTGATCAAACAAACCAATGGTTGTGATTGATAATGATCACCTGATTATCCCTATGAAGCTTAGCAAAAGAGCGTATTTCAGGCTCAAATATATCCAATTTGAATTCTGGTACTAATGCTTATACTAACTCTATGACTGTGGGCAAGATACTTAAGCTTTTTAAGCTCCACTGTGTTCACTTATAAAATTGGGATAATGCACTAACAACCTCTGAGAATACTGGAATATTATTGAATATGTAACATATATGAGATGCCTAAAATAGCATCTGGCATGAAATGGACACTCAATAAATCTTCTTATTATTTCTTCAATTGCGGAAGTACCATGGAAGTCACTATGACATCATGCCCAGGTCTGTTACCTTTGCTCCTATTAGGACCTCTCCAAACCGTCTGCTATTGGGACATTTTATCTGTTTTGATCTGGTGACAGCTCTGGGAAATGATCTGAAGAACTGACATCCAATTAAAGTATTAATAACAGACAACAGATTAAGACTTCAAGGGTGATTAATTATTTATAAAGGGAATTGTTGAAGACTTAAAAGTCTCACTACAATAGAACGAAGATGTAATGATACACGTTTAGGTACAGGGTCAAGAAAATGAGCAAGAAAATTTTGACTGTGAGCACAATCTTCCAAATGAGACTATCCCTTTATATGGCTACTGGTGCCCAGTATTAACCTAGTAATTAGAAGGAATGTTCTCAGATTTTCTGTGATTTCTTTTTCTGTTAAGCCTTAATAATAAAATTGAGGCGCTTTAGTGTCTGAGTGGGTAAAAAGATGAATTCATGGATGAGTACTGGCAGGCTTCTCTTTCTCTGGAATCTCAGTACATCCTGAAGAAAAAAAATAAAAGAAACAAACAAGTATGTGGCCATGATCCCAGTTTTGGAATGTTCTAAGTATGGCTTTGAGTGTTCCTGGTATATCATGACCACTGTTTAGGGAAACCTGGTCATATCAGGATGTGACTTTTTAGTGTATCCATATTCGTGTGTTGTCTGCTGTGTATTATAGTAATAGCAGATGTTCTGTGAAGTAGGTCAAGGATTTTTAAGGTTTTCTAGGAAAGATATGTGAGAATCCCACTGAAGAGACTAAAAATTGCCTTTCACATAGAACAACTACATCAGTTCATGGATTGTTCCCGTGCAGAGAATTTTGGAACCTACATGCTGTAGATCTTTGTTAATGATGACCATGGCTACATAAATATACTTTAATAATAATACAATTAGAAACACAAGATCATCTACTTCACAGAGTAATTCTGAATATCAATTAAGCTAATGAAATTAAATAGTATTGATCACAGAGTCTCTATCCTAGTCTGTCTCAATCTTAAAAGCGTATGACTCAGTTCCAAGTTAACACGATAAGTGAAGATTTTTGTCAAGGATCTGTACCTGCTGCATGCAGTTAGAGGAGGCCTTTGCTGGTATCTTCATGCCCCAGGGAATCTCCTATTCCTGGGGAATGTGAGATCTCTAAGAGGAAAGATAAAAAGAAATGTCAGCATTGTGAAAATGATCAATGGGTCACCAAAATCACCAACTGTCTGTTGCCAGGCAGTGATCAAACATATATTGACTGCCTACTTTGATTGAGATACTCCTGGAAGCCCTAAGTATAGGAAGATGAACAAGAAAAATAGCACTTTTCTCAAGAAGGATAGTTTTTTGAAATAATCAGCCATAAAAATGTTATAAGAGCTATAAAATGGGAATGTATATAATGCTTTTTGAGAACATAACAGACAATATTGGCTTCTGCCCAGAAAAGAAGGGTAGGGTCAAGAGAGGTTTCAGAGTTTCATAAAGGATGAGTAAGTGTTTTTACAAAGACAAAGAAATAACAAGTGTCCAGGGGTTTGGTCAGTTCAGGAAGATTCATAAAATACAATGAGGATATATGGACACAGGGAGGGGAACAACATGCATTGGGGCTTGTCGGGGGCAGGAGAAGGGAGAGCATCAAGATGAATAGCTAATACATACAGGGCTTAATACCTCAGTAATGGGTTGATAGGTGCAGCAAACCACCATGGCACACATTTCGTTATGTAATAAGCCTGCATGTCCTGCACATGTATATCAGAACCTAAAATTAAATTAAATTAAATTTGAAAAAACTACAGTATTTTTGTGGTATACGATATACTGGAAGACGATGGCAAAAGGGTGGGGTCGGAAAGATGGCCAGGGCTCAGACATTTAAGGATTTTGTGTGCCAAGCTAAGGAGTTAAACCTTCCTAGTCTAAATTGTAGAGTTCGTTAAAGAATTTTTAGCAGAGAAAAAAAAGCATGATTGGCTTTGAATTTCTTAAAGATTACCTTCAGTAGCGGGAAAAACAATACATACATAGGCAAGCCAGGGGCAGGAAAACAACGTTGGAAGTTTGCTGCATCAACTTGGTCCAGAAGGGATGGGGTTTGAATCAAAGCTGTGGGAGTGAAGGTGGAAGAGAACCACTAGGAAATAGAGACTGTTGCGTGGAGAACAATGTGTCTGCCTATAATTCAGGTTTTTGTTAAAGGAGAAAGCGGAGAAGGAATATTGGAGGAGGCAGATGGTGTTCTCTGCCATTGTCAACAGGACCCGTCAATGACACCGAATGGTTTTCCATCTACTCCTCCCAAAATTCTGGCCTCTTCTAAACAGATAGTCTGGCCTGATGTGACAACATTTACGTTGGAGTGCTACACGACAGTAATTCCAATGTTTTTAAACTTTGGGTTTGAAAGTTTGTCTTGGCAGATTTCCCTCGTTTTGAGTTTGGTTTGTTTGGCGAGAAAGTGGCATATTCAGACAGGCTTAAATACCAACCCTAGCAAACACAATCTCAGGCTTTTCAGATTCTGTAGTTCAACACACCGGTGATCCTAGGTAGACAGCCCTGGATTATACATGTGACATGCTGGCGAGATGTAGAAGTTAAGTAATGGATACAGCCTCTCTGGCTGCCTCACTGGCATAGAGGGAGGAAGAAAACTGCATCTGGAATCTGGAAACTTGGTTCAGGCCTGACTTTGCCACTAGCTCATTTTATTCCCTTGGGGAAAATATGTCAAATTAAACTTTTGGATAAACAACAAAATAGCTAAATTTTAGACAAACTTCCTATAAATAATCACCTATCCATTTCTTTCTCATTTCAATTTTGTTACCTAGAAAACTTTCGTAGGCAAAACATATTTCTGCTTTGTGCTTACATCTGCTTATCTTCCTATTTTGAATAAAACAACCATGCTGATAATTTAAAATGTACTTTTGGATATTTATATGACACTACTGCCTTAAACAAAACGATTACTGGCATTTGATAATTTAATGAATCTTTATTTTTCCTGGAACCAAACACATCGATGTAATAAAGGAAATGATGATAAATGTTTTATTAAAAGAAAATCCGGTAATCAAATATAATCAAGAATTGAGACAGGTACATATGGCTTAGTGGACTGGAGGAACATAATGTCTTTTAGCAGAAAGCAATCTGTTATAAAAGAAATAACCAGCATTTATTACCTTGACAACTCTTTGGTCCAGGGATGCTTACATCTAACATATGGACACTAATAGCTAGACTACTGTTGTCTCTTAGCTTGTATGGCTCTTTCGTAAGTTGGGAAGGTCGTCCATTTCACTGGCTTGTGAGGAGTTAATAAAACAACATACTATATGTAAAAGCATATTGAATATTTAAAGCGAAGTACAAATGTTTATTATTATTGTTATTCTCACAGGAGGCTAAGATTTTCCATTAGTTACAATGGCTCGAAAGAGGATTCAGAAAATTGTTCCATGAGACGTAGTTTTCTATGGACACATAGAGTTTGGAGTTTAACTCTTAGATGATAGAAATGGGTAACCTGGCTTCAACTGCCCAAGGAAAGACATCTGTCTCACTAAGGGAACTGGATAATGGCACTAGAAAGCACATTTGCAGACGGGTCTAGTGAGAAATATTAAACTCAAAACGGAAATGGAAAATAACCTATTGCAGCATGAGATAGTTGTTTTAAAAATTGGCACAGAGGATATTGATCCAGCCAAGAATGGCAAGAAAAATAAATGAGAGATTCATATATATATAAACATATATATATAAACATATATGTGTGGGTGGTTTTTTTTCTCTAGTGACAGAGAAAAGAGAAAAAAATTAGAATGTGACATACGAAATAACCTTGGATTACAAATGTGAGTCTACCCATAGCACACTGTTTGTATTAGGATGATTTAGTTATGTATATAATTCTAGAAGATACAATATTCACTTGATAGATGATCTGATATCCATATAAAAACTAAATTGTTTGATTATTATAATCAATCTTACGAAAATAAACAAGGTTTGCTTTGTCTATTGTTTTCCAAAAGTTGTTATGTATGTGACAGATGCAATTCAGGTACTGTTGACCCTTGAACAACATGGGGTTTGAACTGTGCACATCCACTTATGCACAGATTTTATACACAGATTTTTAAAAATA
The DNA here is from genome assembly GCF_007565055.1 of Rhinopithecus roxellana. Lineage (NCBI taxonomy): Eukaryota > Metazoa > Chordata > Mammalia > Primates > Cercopithecidae > Rhinopithecus > Rhinopithecus roxellana. The sequence continues at coordinate 7,207,430 of NC_044566.1, forward strand.
AATATATTGGAAAATTTTTGGAGATTTGTGACGATTTGAAAAGCTTGCAGATGCACTGCCATCCCTGAGATAGCAAGACCCCCCTTCTTTTTCCTCCTCTTCAGTCAACTCAGTGTAGACACCATGAGAATGACCTTCATGATGATCTACTTCCACTTAATAAATAGGAAATATATTTTCTCTTCCTTATGATTTTCTTAATATCATATTACGTTTTCAAATATCGCATTTCAAATTTTCTTTTCTCTACCTTAGTTTTATTGTAACAATGCAGTATATAATACATAACATACAAAATATGTTTTAACTAACTCTTTATGTTATCAGTAAGACTTCTGGTCAACAGTAGACTATCGGTAGTTAAATTTTTGGTGATTCAAAAGTTGTATGCAAATTTTCAACTGTGCAGGAAGGTCAGCACCTCTAACCCTTGCATTGTTCAAAGGGCAATTGCTTAAATGTTGTATCTTTCTCTAGCAGTAACCAGGTTTAAAAAAAAATACCCCAGGCAATATGTTGATTTATTTATAAACATTATCTCATTTTATTCCCCAAAAGGAGCACTTAAAGTAGATACTATTTCCATCTTCAGTTACATGATCAACTGAGTCTCAGACAGTTAAACAATTATCCTTAGATCACACAGCCTGCACATGGCCAACCCAGAACTTAATCCAGATCTGTCTGATGCAAAACCGCTTGTTCTTAGTAAATTTACATACTGATGCTTAGCAAATTTACAATGGTTTGTTACAATCTCAGAGGGACTCTCAAATTATCTGTGGTGAAGAGCCAATTTTTGTTTTTGCTTTTTAAATTTCCAGTTCATGGAGGACTCATGTTTTTATAAAATATGCTAAAAAGATACAGTGATGTCCAATTTCCGTAAAAGTTTTTAAATGCTTACTCTCACTTTCTACATTTACTATAATTCATTTTGTTCCAGCTTTATTGAGGTATAATTGGCAAATAGAAATTTTATATATTTAAGGTATACAGTTTGATATTTTGATACACATATAAATTGTTGTCTTAGTCCATTTTGCTTTGCTATAAAGGGATGCCTGAGACTGAGTAATTTATAAAGAAAGGAAGTTTATTTAGCTCCTTGTTCTGCAGGCTGTACAAGAAGCATAGCACCAGCATCTGGGTGCCATAGAAGGGCTTCAGGCAGCTTCCACTCATGGAGAAAGGTGAAGCAGAGCAGATGTATAGAGATCACATGATGACAGAGAAGCAAGAGGAAGAAAAGAGAGAGAGAAAGAGTGGCGGTTCCAGGATCCTTTTAATGATCAGTTCTTGTGGTAATTAATACGACAGGAATTCCCTCATTATTTTGAGGGCAGCACCGAGACATTCATGATGAACCCTGCTATTGACCCAAAAACCTCCCACCAGGTCCTATCTCCAACACTGGGGATCAAATTTCAACATGAAATTGGGAGGGGACAATTCTCCAAACCGTATCAGTAGTCAAATGATTACTACAATCAAGTTAACTAACTTAGCTATTATCTCACAGTTACCTTTTGGTGTGTATGTTAAGAATACTTAAATTCTATTATCTTAGCAAGTTTTAAGTATGCCGCACGTTATTATTAACCATAGTCATCATGCTGTACATTAAGTCTCCGGAACTTACTCATCTTAGATCTGCAAATTTGTACCTTTTAACCACCATCTTCCCATTTCCAACTGCGTCCTGATCCCAGATAACCATCATTCTACTCTTTGTTTTTATAAGTTTAATATTTTTTGCTTTCACGTGAAAGAGAGATCATTCAGTAATTGTCTCTATGTTTGGCATATTTCAGATAGCGTTATATTCTCCAGATTCATCCATGTTGACATAATGACAGAATTTCTTTTTTTATTTAAAGATTGAGTAATATTCCATTCTACAACTGACCCTTGAGCAACACAGGGGTTAGGGAGATTGATACCTCACAGTTGAAAACCTACGTTTAACTTTTAATTTTCCAAAAACTTAACTACTAATAGCTATTGTTGACTGCAAGATTTACCAATGACATAAACAGTTAATTAACACATAGACTAGTAACTATATATACTCTATGCATTCATGATATATCTTTTTTCTCAATTTAAAAAATATTTCTAGGCTATATGGTTTATCTGTAAATTTTTTCAAATCATCACAAATCTCCAAAAATTTTTCCAGTATGTTTACTGAAAAGTATCTGTCTATAACTGGAGTCACCCATTTCACATTTGTGTTGTTCACAGGTCAACTGTTTACATATACATACATAAATATATACCATATTTTCTTTATCCATTCAACAGTCAATGAACACTCACACTGTTTATCTTGGCTACGGGACTAATGCTACAGTGAACATGGGAATACAGATATCTCTTCAAGATAGTGGTTTTCTTTCCTTTAAATATATACCCAAAAATGTAATTGCATAATTGTATAGTTTTATTTTTAATGTTTTGTGGAAACTTCCTAAATTTTTCGACAATGGCTGTAGCAATTTACATTTCCACTCACGTTTGATAAGTGTCTCCTTTTCTGCACATCCTTGACAACATTTATTATCTTTTCACTTTCTGATAGTAGCCATCCAAACAGTTTGAGGTGTTACCTCATTGTGGTTTTGTTTGCATTTCCCTGACTATCAGTGATGTTGAGCATTTTTTCATACACCTGGTGGCCAGTTGTTTATATTATTTAGATAAATACCTATTTAAGTCCTTTTCCCGATTAAAAATTTTAAAATTAAAATTTAAATTTAAAGTTTACTTTTATTTATTTGGCTATTTTTTTAGGTCCCACATGTAAGTGAAATCATTCAGTATTTGCCTTTCTGTGTCTGGCTTATTTCAAATAGCATTATATTCTTCAGAGTCATCCATGTAAAATGGCAGAATTTCTTTTTTTTAAGGCTTAGTAATATTCCATTCAATAATTGACCCTTGAATGACACAGGGATTAGGGGAATAGACCTCTCACAGTTGAAAATTTACTTTTAACTTTTGACTTTCCAAAAACATGACTACTAATAGCCTACTGTTGACCTCAGGTTTCACCAATAACATAAACCATTGATTAACCCATAAAATGGACTAGTGTCTACATATATTCTATGCATTCATGACATATGTGATATACCATATTAACACAATGAAAGACAAAAATCATATGATCATCTCAACAGATGCAGAAAAAAGTATTTGACAAAATTCAACTTTTTTATGATAAAAACTCTCAACAAAGTAGGAATAGCAGGAATGTCTCTTATTACTTTGACTAAGACTTTCAATACACCATGTTGAATAGAAGTGGTGAGAGTGGGCATCCTTGTCTTGTTCCTGATCTCAGAAGAAAAGCTTTCAATTTTTCACCACTGAGGATGATGGTAGCTGTGAATTTGTCATATATGGCCTATACTGTGTCTTGTTCAATTTATTTCGTCAATGTTTTATAATTTTAGTATATAGATCTTTTAGTGTATGGTTATTTTTGCATATTAACCCCTTATCAGATATATAGTTTGCAAATATTTTCTTCCGTCTGTAAATTGCCTTTTCATTTTGTTGATTGTTCTCTTTGCCATGCAGAAACTTTCTAGTTTGATGTAATCTGACTTGTTTATTTTTGCTTTTGTTACGTTTGCTTTGGTGTCGTATCCAATAATTGATTGGCAAGGCCAATATCATGGAGCCTTTCCTGTATGTTTTATTCTAGAAAATTTATGGTCTCAGGTCCTACATTATTAGTCTTTAATCCATTTTGAGTCGATTTGTATGCATGGTGTAAGATAAGGGTCCAATTTCTTTCTTTCTCTTTCTTTCCTTTCTTTCTTTCTTTCTTTCTTCTTTCTTTCTTTCTTTCTTTTCTTTCTTTCTTTCTTTCTTTCTTTCTTTTCTTTTCTTTCTTTTCTTTCTTTTCTTTTCTTTCTTTCTTTTCTTTTCTTTCTTTCTTTCTTTCTTTCTTTCTTTCTTTCTTTCTTTCTTTCTTCTTTCTTTTCTTTTCTTTTCTTTTTTTGCATATAAATATCCAGTTTTCCTAACACCAATCATGGAAGACACTATCCTTTTCTCATTGTGTTTACTTGGCACTTTTATTTCTGGGCTCTCAATTCTGTATCCCTAGTCTATGTGCTTTTCTTTAAGCTAGAGCTACTACTGTGCTGTTTTGATTACTATAGCTTCATAATATAATTTGAAATCAGAAATGAATCATGGCTTTGTTATTCTTGTACAAGACTGTTTTAGCTATCTCTTCTATTAAGATGATCACATGATTTTCATCCTTCATTCTGTTAATGTGGTGTATCACATTCATATATTTGTATATTTTGAACCATCCTTGTATCCCTGAAATAAATCTCACTTGATCATGGTGTGATCCTTTTAATGTGCTGTCAAATGTGGTCTGCTAGTGTTTTGTTGGGGATTTTTGCATCTATGTTCATAGGGGATACTGGTTCATAATTTTCTTTTTTTGTAATATCTTTGTTTGGCTTTGTTATCAGGGTAATGCTGGCCTTGTAAAATCAGTTTAGAAGTATTCCCTACTCTTTAATATTTAAAGAAGGATTTGAGAAGGATTAGTATTTAATTTTTCTTTAAAAGTTTAGTAGAATTTATCAATGAAAGCATCATGTTCTGGGTTTTTCTTTGATAGGATGTTTTTGATTCCTGATATAATTTCCTTACTTGTTATTGGTCTGTTCAAATTTTCTATTTTTTCATAATTTAGTCTTGTTAGGTTGTATGATTCTATGGGATGGGATATTCTGGGTACGTTTGTTAGGCCTATTTGGTCTGAAATGTCCTTATTTAAACACTTATTCAAAGAATCTTTATAAAGTCCAATGTTTTTGATTTTCTGTCTGGATGATCTATCCATTGTTGAAAGTGAGTGTATAGAAGTTCCCTACTAGCATTGAATTGCTGTCTATCTCTCCCATGAGATCTGTTAATACTTTCTTCATATACTTAGATGCTCTGAAATTGGGTGCATACATATTTATAATTTTTATATCCTCTTGATAAGTAGTGAATATTACTTTTATTATTATATCGTGACCTTCTTTGTCTCCTGTTACAGTTTTTGACTTAAACTCTATTTTGTCTGAAATATGTATTGTCTGAAATATCCATAAAGCTAAAATGAGTCTCTTTTAGGAAGCATATAATTGGGTCTTTTTTTAAAACCGTTTAATTACTCTATGTCCTTTGACTGAAAAATTTAATCAATTTGGGTTTAAGATAATTATTTATAGGTAAGGACTTACTACCAACATTTTGTTAACTGCCTTCTCATTGTTTTGCAGTTTCTTTGTTCCTCTTTTGCTGTCTTTCTTTGTGATTTGATTATTTTCTGTAGTGATATGTTTTGATTCCTTTCTCTTTACTTATTTATTTTTGTATTTATTGCTGTGTTTTGCTTTGCGGTTATCATGAGGATTACGTTAAACACTTACTCTCACCCTCTACAGCATTCTCATTGTAATTCAATAATAAACTGTTCACAAACAGGTCCCAATCTCCATCCAGCAGCATGAACATATATTTCAATTGAGGGGTTCCTAGACTTTATTTTCTAGAAGTTTATGGTGTCATTGAATTCAAGTTGCAGAAATATTTTTCTCTAGGAACACAATTATATTCATTATTTGCAATAAACAATATGAATGTCTAATATAATTTGAGAGCACCAGGAAGTTTTATTATCTTGTCCCTAACAACAGCCATGCCCCAGAAATTCTCTTGGTTAGCTTTATAGATTGTAAACTATAAACATTATAGTGCATTTCAAAAATAACACTTCTATTTAATTGTGTTTTTCATCATTATCCAAGATAGTATGGGGTGGTTTTAGGGTTTTATGATTATTGGTGATGGGAACCAGTGTCTTTTGGTGATAAGAACCAGTGTATTTTGCTGCAGTCTTTTTTGTTTGTTTGTTTTACTCTTTGCTTCTTAGTGTTGACTTGTCCTTCAGCTAGCTTGATAGGAGTCTAAACTTTACTAAGATAGCCTTTCACATGGCATGAATATGAATATGAAGAGTACTAGGCATTTTAGCCTAGTTTTTTTTTTTTTTTTTTTTTTTTTTTGATCGGGGTCTTACTCTGTTTCCTAGGCTGGACTCTGACTTCTGTGCCCAAGAGATTTTCCCACCTCAGCCTCTTGAGTAGCTGGCACTACAGAGAAATTGTTCTGTTTTCAATCAAATATATTGCCTAGGAGAAGGGTATCATTTATTTAATTATCAGAGATGGCAACCTTATGTGGCCACAGGGAACATGTCCATAATTTAAATGTGTACAGACATCAGGTGAAAAAAAAAAACATAGCTTGTTAGGGCTCTGGCAAAATGGAGAGTCTCTACCCCATATAAAGATATTCACCATATAAAGATATTCACATTCAGTTTTGTAAATCACTTCACGAAGACAATGAACAGTGTCTGGGCAGATTTGGCTAATGACATTTCTATTTTCATCCTATGTATACATTAGCAGGATGAATTTTCAAAACCTGAATATACAATAAAATCAAATTCTAAACCATTACATTTTATCTACTATAAAAGTGTGTTTACTTTTCTGACTTACAAGCTGCTTACACGAGTTTTCCCCACACAAAATCCTCCAGTTCTAAGCATTATAATGATGAAAGGGGACAAAATGTACAATAAGAAGCAGAATTTGAGGTGTATTTTAGACTAATTTGCTGATTCAGGGCCGGAGAACTCCTGGTCCCAATAAGCTGGCATATTTGCTTTTACACAGGGGTAAGGTGGGGTGGAGTAGCTGGGGTGGGGGCAGACAAAGGAGGCTTGGATTCAACTAAGGAAGTGCTTCTACTGGCTGTTAACTTCTAATGGATTCTTACTTTGTGCCCAGAACTGAGCTGGGCAATCTCAGTGGCGTGCTTTCAATGGCTTTATAAACTAATTACTCCCACTTTCTCATGATGTTTGCTGTGTTTTCACAAGGAATGTTCAAGCAAATGTGGATTATTTCGTTCATCTTTATTTACATGCATAATTCACAACTCTTTATAGCAAACATTGAGCATGAAAGAGATTATATCTCTTTCAAATGATCGTATTTGCCTAGATAATGACTTATTTTTTGTTTGTCCCTCTAGCAGTTTTGAGACCCTCCAGGTCAGAAGACATGTAGTCCTTCTCCTTGGATCTCCTCTATGGCCCACTAGAATGTAAGCTTCATGAGAGTGGGGAGCTTTCCTGTCTAGTTCATTTCTGTATCTCTCAGATCTAGAACAGCATCAGCCTCATAGCAGGATCTCAGTGTATGTTTCCTGATAAGTAAAGTGAGTGATTTTCTTTTTCATTTTACAGGTAAGGAACTAAAATATTTAGTAATCTGATTAGGGTTACAAGACTCAGACAGTCTGAATAAAAGCTATTCCTCTTAACAATTGCCTTAACTTCTGTTCAGTGAAGAACCACTAATTAGAATAATTACTTGTAGAAATATAGGACTCAGGCAGATCATCCTGGTATCTTTAAGAAGAGATGGTGATACCAGTGTGCAGGACATGGTAAGCACTGAGCCCATGATGGATTTTTGGAATTAAAGAATTGGGGACAAGGATTAAAGAGACACTCTTCAGGACAAATTCATAGTGAGGAGTAAGAGAAGGATAATCACGGATGGCTTTGAATTTCCTAAGATTGGAGACTGAATCTTCACAGGCGTGTCCAGCACTTTCTTCCCAATACCTGACCAATAGAACAATTTCGCTTATTTGACTGTATTACCCCCTATAGCAGGAATCTCTCAAGCTGAATCAAGCCTGGAAATTTCAGAACTTGCCAGAGCTAGATTCTCCTCATATCCAGTGTGAAATACTGCCAAGAAAAGAGAACACAAGCGACTAATTCATCCTAGGGTTGTGTGGAGCAGAGGCCTGACACACCTTCCTCATTCTGCTCCTGATAGCAAGTACAACTCTGGCCCTTAGAAGTTTATTCCATTTACTCACAGCCAATCCACTTCCGAGGCTGTCTGTGTTCTTGAACTTGTCATTTCAGTTGATGCTATTCTAAAACATAATATCATATATTTTTTAGCAGCTTTTTCAGAGATATTCCCTTGTAATTCACACTGAATGCATGCTTTAACTTTCATTAGATTATAAGCAATTAAAAAGAAAGGACAATCTCTTTTATCTATTTAGATTGCCTACAATTAAAACTGTCATCGTCATATGCAGTATATGCTCAAATAATGCTGATACATCAGTAAAAATTTCTCAATTGAATAAATTCCTCCACTGAAGTCAGTGATGATAGCTAGCTAGCTAGATGATAGATTTGTGATAGATAGATGGATAAATAGGTAATAAATAGATAGATACGGTCTGACCTGACCCTTCCCACTGAATAACTCATACCTGGTGGAAAATTACCTACCTTTGAGAAGACAAGTTTCCTGTTTTTGGGGTATCATTGCCAAAAAAAAAAAAAAAGGGTTATTGTATTCTCATTTCTTGAAAAACAATTCATCTTCTAATCATAGGCAATTTATTCCAGGAATTGGTTTACTCAGCTGGAATATTAGACACGCAGTAAGCATCTATCAATTGATGTAAGACCCTAAAAAAGATGTAGTTTCAAGATTTTAGAGCCTGCTTTTTTTATTTTATTTTATCTTTTTAGGCAGAGTCTGGCTTTCTTGCCAGGCTGGAGTGCAGTGGCGTGATCTCTGCTTACTGCAACCTCTGCCTCCCAGGTTCAAGTGATTCTCCTGCCTCAGCCTCCCAAGTAGCTGGGACCACAGGTGCGTGCCACCATGCCCAGCTAATCTTTGTATTTTTAGTAGAGATGGGGTTTTACCATTTTGGCCAGGATGGTCTCGATCTCGACTTTGTGGTCCGCCCGCCTTGGCCTCCTAAAGTGCTGGGGTTACAGGCGTGAGCCACTGTACCCGGCCGAGCCTATATTTTAAAAAGAACTTTAGCCTACCTGAAATTCACTGGAGAATGTAATAAAGAAAATAATAAATAACCAAAAGTCAAATTAATAGTGTGATAGGACTCTCACAGGACTCTTGAAAATCTTCCTGCTTCTCTCAAACAATTTTCTTCTGCCGAAGTACTGATTTAATATTACAGGTTTGGGGCTCTATATTACATTGGAATACAATACATAATGAACCTTAATGCCAGATGTAGCTTTTATCACTAAAGCCTTATGGAGATTGAATTTAGGACAATTTATTGAAGAGATAATATAAGCTCAAAAGCATGACTGTTTGCTGAAAACAATATAATTCTAAGCTCCGTGACTTTTTATGCCAATTAATGATTTCAGGATTATTTACTAGGGCATTGCAAGTTCACAGAAAGTTTTAAAAGCACTGAAACTGTTTACCACACTATCATTTCAAAAGCAATAGAAATGAAAGCAAAAGGAAATGCTTCAACCACCTTCATTAAGAAGTTCATTGAGCTGCTCATTTCAACAGCAGGCTATAAACAGAGAAAACAGCCCTTAGAAATAAATATTAAAAGCTTATCTCCATAGACCGATAGGAGAGAACAGAGAGCTAGCAACCTTTGATATCACAAGGGAGACCATTCCTCAGCTGGAAATGTACCAAAGAAAACCTTTCCAAGAAAGAAATCTTTTTCTGAGAAAGAAACGGAAAATTTCTAAAAACCTATTAAAACACTCAGTGTGAAATAATAGAAAAAAATTAAAGGATGCATCATAAAATAATATAGCCTAAGAAATCAGCAGGTTATAACAGAAAAGAAAAAATACCACCTCAGTCATGTTAATAAAATGAGAGGTGAAATTAAACACTATAAATAAGATTTCTTACAGTCTTTAAAAAGAAAATGGTTCAAACAGAATCATTTTCTGAGGCTTAACTGTTTCAAATAAATTCTTTTGAAATCTAACATGATTATTCTGAGTCTCAGATGGTTTGGGATCTTGACAATGGGGTGCTGAGGGAGTATGGTGGAAAGAACAGAGATTGGCAAGAAAATGGATCAGTCTCAAAGCTTGGTTTTGCTTCCTGTTGTAGACTTTAGGCTATTACCTAACTTCCATGGTCTTGCTTTGTTACTCAGAAGTTGGGGGCTGTCCATGTTCGCTGGTAGGTGGGAGCACGGGTTTTAGATTAGGGCAGACCTGAGTTGGAATTTGCCATTTATGATGTATGAGCAAGCAAGTGGACAGGACTGAAAAAATTAATAAGAAGCACTTGGTTTAGCATCAGGCACAAAGTAAGTGCTCAATGGATCAGGACCAACATGATGTTGGTGATGATAGTAAGAAAGATTAAATAATATGCCTTGTACAATGCCCCCAAACCTGGCAAATACTGGATAAACAGGAATTTCACTTCTTCTCTTATACTATTTTTCCACAAAAATGTAAGGATTTTAATGGCAAAGACCAGCAATTATTATAGTGTGTATTGCATATAAATACTTTCTTAATATTTGCTAAATGAATAACTGATTAAATACACACATGCACAAGCACACACACACACACACACACACCCCAATCTTACAATTATATAGTGTTTGAGAATGTATCATTCTTGTGTATATCACCTCATTTGAAATGCACAGTAACCCTATGAGGTACATAGCACTGGCATAGATATCCTGATTTCAAAAATGGTTAGGATTCAGGAAAATAAACTAGGCTAATGACATTGCTGGTTAGTGGATTCAGTATTTCTGCCACTCAATTCAGTGTACTTTCCATGATCATACCGCAGCTTTGGTATGTTAGAGAATTTTGTACAGAGAAGTTGTCGCCCACACACAAGAAGTAAGAGTTTTACTAGGAATACACCAACATTTCCCCAGAAAGTTCCTTCTGGGTAATGCAGAAAACTCTGTATCCCTCTTTTGAGGCCACCCCAGGATCTCAGTGGCCTCAGACAGCCTCCAAGGATTATCTTCTCCAAAAATGCAGACTCAACCAAATGTAATTCTGCTCACTTTGCACACAACAACAAATCTTACGAAAAAAGTAGAGCACGGAAACATAGTTGACCAGGATGTGCCTTTAATTGAAAGTCAAGACCCAAGCTTTCCACCCAGCTTCCAAGTCAGCAAATGTTATGAAGTCAAAAATAGACTGGTAAAGATGGAAAGAGGATGCAGAACAGAGTTGCTTTTATTGACTGGGAAGGTATGACAGAAACTTAACCGAAAAGAGCAGAGAGCTCTAGGACAAGAATGTTTCTCTCTTCTCCCTCCCTTTTCCTGCTCTAATTATTAACCTTGTTCTTTTCATGTTAAGTCAATTTGTAAAATTCCTGTCTCCTGACTCCCCCTTTCCCTTCCTGTCTTAAGCTCTGTGGATTAATGCACTGGCGGTCAGATCTTGGCCACCAGCATCCACAGGTGGCTGTAGCTTGTAAACAGAAAGGCAAGGTGGTTTTATTGTTTATATGCAAGTCACTGAGTAGATCAGTGGATGGATTAACTTGAAACCTTTTCTTCCTGGGAAAGGTTGGACTGGTTACTTGCAGACTTGCTCCTACTGCCTGCAAAGCACCCCACCTGCCTGCCCTCGCACCCCCTAGGACATAGGTCATGAGTTGATTTTATTAAAAATAATTCTTAATCATGCTATGGTGATTGCCACTCGGATGTTTTCAAATGAAAACACTCGGGGGAGTCCACTGAAACCAAAAGATCTCAGGTTAGATCCACATGGGAGAAGAATCTTTAAATTAATTTAGAATGAGGCAATTACTGCCCTAAATAAATGGTGCAGTCTGAAATACTGGAAGCACTTTGCAGTTTCCTCTGAGATCCATTCTTTGAATAGGAAGCATAATTATCCTGAAAGTGGAGATGACAGGAGTCTGATAAAGAAAGTGGAAAAATGGTGAATCCATTTCCTGACTCAGCAGCAATTCAGTTGCCTTTTTTTTTTTTTTTTTTTTTTTTTGCTTAGAGATTAGATCTTTTTTTTTTTTTATACTTTAGGTTCTAGGGTACATGTGTATAACGTGCAGGTTTCTTACATATGTATACTTGTGCCATGTTGGTGTGCTGCACCCATCAACTCATCAGCACCCATCAATTCGTCATTTATATCAGGTATAACTCCCAATGCAATCCCTCCCCCCTCCCCATGATAGGCCCCGATGTGTGATGTTCCCCTTCCCGAGTCCAAGTGATGTCATTCAGTTCCCACCTATGAGTGAGAATATGCGTTGTTTGGTTTTCTGTTCTTGTGATAGTTTGCTAAGAATGATGGTTTCCAGCTGCATCCATGTCCCTACAAAGGACGCAAACTCATCCTTTTTTATGGCTGCATAATATTCCATGGTGTATATGTGCCACATTTTCTTAATCCAGTCTGTCACAGATGGACATTTGGGTTGATTCCAAGTCTTTGCTATTGTGAATAGTGCCGCAATAAACATACGTGTGCATGTGTCTTTATAGCAGCATGATTTATTATCCTTTGGGTATATACCCAGTAGTGGGATGGCTGGGTCAAATGGTACATCTAGATCTAGATCCTTGAGGAATCGCCATACTGTTTTCCATAATGGTTGAACTAGTTTACAATCCCACCAACAGTGTAAAAGTGTTCCTATTTCTCCACATCCTCTCCAGCACCTGTTGTTTCCTGACTTTTTAATGATTGCCATTCTAAATGGTGTGAGATGGTATCTCATTGTGGTTTTGATTTGCATTTCTCTGATGGCCAGTGATGATGAGCATTTTTTCATGTGTCTGTTGGCTGCATGAATGTCTTCTTTTGAGAAATGTCTGTTCATATCCTTTGCCCACTTTTTGATGGGGTTCTTTGTTTTTTTCTTGTAAATTAGTTTGAGTTCTTTGTAGATTCTGGATATTAGCCCTTTGTCAGATGAGTAGATTGCAAAAATTTTCTCCCATTCTGTAGGTTGCCTGTTCACTCTGATGGTAGTTTCTTTTGCTATGCAGAAGCTCTTTAGTTTAATCATATCCCATTTGTCAATTTTGGCTTTTGCTGCCGTTGCTTTTGGTGTTTTAGACATGAAGTCCTTGCCCATGCCTATGTCCTGAATGGTACTACCTAGGTTTTCTTCTAGGCTTTTTATGGTATTAGGTCTAACATTTAAGTCTCTAATCCATCTTGAATTAATTTTCATATAAGGAGTAAGGAAAGGATCCAGTTTCAGCTTTCTACTTATGGCTAGCCAATTTTCCCAGCACCATTTATTAAATAGGGAGTCCTTTCCCCATTTATTGTTTCTCTCAGGTTTGTCAAAGATCAGATGGCTGTAGATGTGTGGTATTATTTCTGAGGACTCTGTTCTGTTCCATTGGTCTATATCTCTGTTTTGGTACCAGTACCATGCTGTTTCGGTTACTGTAGCCTTGTAGTATAGTTTGAAGTCAGGTAGCGTGATACCTCCAGCTTTGTTCTTATGACTTAGGATTGTCTTGGCAATGCGGGCTCTTTTTTGGTTCCATATGAACTTTAAAGCAGTTTTTTCCAATTCTGTGAAGAAACTCATTGGTAGCTTGATGGGGATGGCATTGAATATATAAATAACCTTGGGCAGTATGGCCATTTTCACAATATTGATTCTTCCTATCCATGAGCATGGTATGTTCTTCCATTTGTTAGTGTCCTCTTTTATTTCACTGAGCAGTGGTTTGTAGTTCTCCTTGAAGAGGTCCTTTACATCCCTTGTAAGTTGGATTCCTAGGTATTTTATTCTCTTTGAAGCAATTGTGAATGGAAGTTCATTCATGATTTGGCTCTCTGTTTGTCTGTTACTGGTGTATAAGAATGCTTGTGATTTTTGCACATTAATTTTGTATACTGAGAGTTTGCTGAAGTTGCTTATCAGCTTAAGGAGATTTTGGGCTGAGACAATGGAGTTTTCTAAATATACAATCATGTCATCTGCAAACAGGGACAATTTGACTTCTTCTTTTCCTAACTGGATACCCTTTATTTCTTTCTCTTGCCTGATTGCCCTAGCCAGAACTTCCAAGACTATGTTGAATAGGAGTGGTGAGAGAGGGCATCCCTGTCTTGTGCCAGTTTTCAAAGGGAATTTTTCCAGTTTTTGCCCATTCAGTATGATATTGGCTGTGGGTTTGTCATAAATAGCTCTTATTATTTTGAGGTACGTTCCATCAATACCGAATTTATTGAGCGTTTTTAGCATGAAGGGCTGTTGAATTTTGTCAAAAGCCTTTTCTGCATCTGTTGAGATAATCATGTGGTTCTTGTCTTTGGTTCTGTTTATATGCTGGATTACATTTATTGATTTGTGAGTGTTGAACCAGCCTTGCATCCCAGGGATGAAGCCCACTTGATCATGGTGGATAAGCTTTTTGATGTGCTGCTGAATCCGGTTTGCCAGTATTTTATTGAGGATTTTTGCATCGATGTTCATCAGGGATATTGGTCTAAAATTTTCTTTTTTTGTTGTGTCTCTGCCAGGCTTTGGTATCAGGATGATGTTGGCCTCATAAAATGAGTTAGGGAGGATTCCCTCTTTTTCAATTGATTGGAATAGTTTCAGAAGGAATGGTACCAGCTCCTCTTTGTACCTCTGGTAGAATTCAGCTGTGAATCCATCTGGTCCTGGACTTTTTTTTGGTGGGTAGGCTATTAATTATTGCCTCAATTTCAGAGCCTGCTATTGGTCTATTCAGGGATTCAACTTCTTCCTGGTTTAGTCTTGGAAGAGTGTAAGTGTCCAGGAAGTTATCCATTTCTTCTAGATTTTCTAGTTTATTTGCGTAGAGGTGTTTATAGTACTCTCTGATGGTAGTTTGTATTTCTGTGGGGTCGGTGGTGATATCCCCTTTATAATGTTTTATTGCGTCTATTTGATTCTTCTCTCTTTTCTTCTTTATTAGTCTTGCTAGCGGTCTGTCAATTTTGTTGATCCTTTCAAAAAACCAACTCCTGGATTCATTGAGTTTTTGGAGGGTTTTTTGTGTCTCTATCTCCTTCAGTTCTGCTCTGATCTTAGTTATTTCTTGCCTTCTGCTAGCTTTTGAATGTGTTTGCTCTTGCTTCTCCAGTTCTTTTAATTGTGATGTTAGAGTGTCCATTTTAGATCTTTCCAGCTTTCTCTTTGGGCATTTAGTGCTATAAATTTCCCTCTACACACTGCTTTAAATGTGTCCCAGAGATTCTGGTATGTTGTATCTTTGTTCTCATTGGTTTCAAAGAACATCTTTATTTCTGCCTTCATTTGGTTATGTACCCAGTAGTCATTCAGGAGCAGGTTGTTCAGTTTCCATGTAGTTGAGCGGTTTTGATTGAGTTTCTTAGTCCTGAGTTCTAGTTTGATTGCACTGTGGTCTGAGAGACAGTTTGTTATAATTTCTGTTCTTTCACATTTGCTAAGGAGTGCTTTACTTCCAATTATGTGGTCAATTTTGGAATGAGTGCAATGTGGTGCTGAGAAGAATGTATATTCTGTTGATTTGGGGTGGAGAGTTCTATAGATGTCTATTAGGTCTGCTTGGTGCAGAGATGAGTTCAATTCCTGGATATCCTTGTTAACTTTCTGTCTCGTTGATCTGTCTAATGTTGACAGTGGAGTGTTGAAGTCTCCCATTATTATGGTATGGGAGTCTAAGTCTCTTTGTAAGTCTCTAAGGACTTGCTTTATGAATTTGGGTGCTCCTGTATTGGGTGCATATATATTTAGGATAGTTAGCTCTTCCTGTTGAATTGATCCCTTTACCATTATGTAATGGCCTTCTTTGTCTCTTTTGCTCTTTGATGGTTTAAAGTCTATTTTATCAGAGACTAGGATTGCAACCCCTGCTTTTTTTTGTTCTCCATTTGCTTGGTAGATCTTCCTCCATCCCTTTATTTTAGCCTATGTATGTCTCTGCATGTGAGATGGGTCTCCTGAATACAGCAGACTGATGGGTCTTGACTCTTTATCCAGTTTGCCAGTCTGTGTCTTTTAATTGGCGCATTTAGTCCATTAACATTTAAGGTTAATATTGTTATGTGTGAACTTGATCCTGCCATTATGATATTAACTGGTTATTTTGCTCATTAGTTGATGCAGTTTCTTCCTAGCCTCGATGGTCTTTACCTTTTGGCATGTTTTTGCAATGGCTGGTACCGGTTGTTCCATTGCATGTTTAGGGCTTCCTTCAAGATCTCTTGTAAGGCAGGCCTGGTGGCGATAAAATCTCTAAGCATTTGCTTATCTGTAAAGGATTTTATTTCTCCTTCACTGATGAAACTTAGTTTGGCTGGATATGAAATTCTGGGTTTAAAATTCTTGTCTTTAAGAATGTTGAACATTGGCCCCCATTCTCTTCTGGCTTGTGGAGTTTCTGCCGAGAGGTCTGCTGTTAGTCTGATGGGCTTCCCTTTGTGGGTAACTCGACCTTTCTCTCTGGCTGCCCTTAAGATTTTTTCCTTCATTTCAACTTTGGTGAATCTGGCAATTATGTGTCTTGGAGTTGCTCTTCTGGAGGAGTATCTTTGTGGCATTCTCTGTATTTCCTAAATTTGAATGTTGGCCTGCCCTACTAGGTTGGGGAAGTTCTCCTGGATGATATCCTGAAGAGTGTTTTCCAACTTGGTTCCATTTTCCCCCTCACTTTCAGGCACCCCAATCAGACGTAGATTTGGTCTTTTTACATAATCCCATACTTCTTGCAGGCTTTGTTCATTTCTTTTTCTTCTTTTTTCTTTTGGTTTCTCTTCTCGCTTCATTTCATTCATTTGATCCTCAATCACTGATACTCTTTCTTCCAGTTGATTGAGTCGGTTACTGAAGCTTGTGCATTTGTCACGTATTTCTCGTGTCATGGTTTTCATCTCTGTCATTTCGTTTATGACCTTCTCTGCATTAATTAGTCTAGCTGTCCATTCTTCCACTCTTTTTTCAAGATTTTTAGTTTCTTTGCACTGGGTACGTAATTCCTCCTTTAGCTCTGAGAAGTTTGATGGACTGAAGCCTTCTTCTCTCATCTCGTCAAAGTCATTCTCTGACCAGCTTCGATCCGTTGCTGGCGATGAGCTGCGCTCCTTTGCAGGGGGAGATGCGCTCTTATTTTTTGAATTTCCAGCTTTTCTGCCCTGCTTCTTCCCCATCTTTGTGGTTTTATCTGCCTCTGGTCTTTGATGATGGTGACGTACTGATGGGGTTTTTGTATAGGTGTTCTTCCTGTTTGGTAGTTTTCCTTCTAATAGTCAGGACCCTCAGCTGTAGGTCTGTTGGAGATTGCTTGAGGTCCACTCCAGACCCTGTTTGCCTGGGTATCAGCAGCAGAGGTTGCAGAAGATAGAATATTGCTGAACAGCAAGTGTACCTGATTCTTACTTTGGAAGCTTCCTCTCAGGGGTGTACTCCACCCTGTGAGGTGTGGGGTGTCAGACTGCCCCTAGTGGGGGATGTCTCCCAGTTAGGCTACTCAGGGGTCAGGGACCCACTTAAGCAGGCAGTCTGTCCGTTCTTAGATCTCAACCTCCGTGTTGGGAGATCCACTGCGCTCTTCAAAGCTGTCAGACAGAGTTGTTCGGGTCTGCACAGGCCTCTGCTGCTTCCCCTGTTGTTTTTTAGCTGAGCCCTGTACCCAGAGGTGGAGTCTACAGAGACAGTCAGTTGCCTTTCGATTGCCTTGCAGCACAGCATGCAGAAGGTTGGCTTGACTGAGTCACGGACCTGGGTGAAAGCATGCTTTCTACTGAGAATGGACCTTGTGGTTTTGGAGAGCTTATTTAATCTCCACTACTTCCTTGTATGTTGCTCCATTTGCAGAAATACCTATGCCATAGCTGAGAGTAAATAGTCAACAAATGCAAGCTCTCCTTTCCATACAGACACTCTTCTCAGACCAGTCATTCCTCTAACAGAACCATTTTGCCACTGGAGAATAGAATGTGTTTTTTCTGGTTTTCCGTTTCCAACGTATGTGGCTGAGTGTTAGACAAGAGCTGTGGATGTGCTAGATAGAGCCTTTTGTTATCTATAGCAGATCAGTCACTAACTGAGATGAACTCCAGGAATCTTTTCTGTGCTTAGTTCTACTGCTGTCCTAAAGAAACCACTTTATCCCAATCAGTATAGACAGTCAAAGATAACTCAGGCAACTTAATTCATCATTTTGTCTCTGTGTCTTGATCCAGTGAATTGGCTAATTGCCTAGTGTGAATGAGGTGGTGTGCAGATAATGATGACAATTATACTAATGAAAGCCTGAGATATTGAGTTAATAATGGCCATATTAGTAATGCAAAGAATAAATAGTTAAGCATTCATGAGGAATGGTGAGCACCATTCATGTTGTAATACTGATCGAATAAAGTATATTATTATGCCAATAGATCAATTAGGAAGAAAAAGAAAAATATACTTTTAAAGGAATGAATGGTACTTTTGACAAACAGAGTATGTGAAATTAGGAGCTATTGACTCTCAGCCATGACCCTGAAACTTGGTAGAAAACACAATTCCACAAGGAGACTGTGTGTTGGGTTACCCCAGACTGCCCGCCTGAGGACGGCGGCAAGACACTGGCAACCAAGCACACTGAGATCAAAGGACACCCAGTGATCAAATGAGGAGGCTTTTTGTTAGTGTCTGACTTCCTGAGGATGGAGAGTATAAACAAAGATAGTGGCCTTCACAAAAGCAGCACTATCCACCAGGACTTTGCAGATCTTGAGTAAAAAGAGTCCTCAGGAATTGAAACTTCTCAGGGGTATTACATCAAAAGATGATCACTGAAATTCCTTCTCACTTCTCTTTCTGTCATAGCAAACTGTTCTGAAAAGTAAACTATGAATTTTGTGTGCAGAAATGCAATGTCGTGGGGATCACAGAAGAAATTCAGAATCCCAGGTGTGTTAGTAATTTATGTGAAAACCTTCTTCTTGGACTCTCCCTCCCTGCCTCTCTTTCTTTCATCCCAGATCCTCAAATTGCCGAGGAATTCAATTAATTAAACAGGATGTCATTCAGGTATTCTAGCCCTGCCCTGTTTCAGAACGTCCATAGGTCTCTCGGCATTTTAGGGTACCAATTAGTGCCTGAGTGCCAATGCCTATCTCTACCTAAAAGGGAGCTGGCACAAGGAACAACATTTCTTACCTTCGTTTTAGGGTTGAACTTGCCCCTGGGCTCTGCTTATCAGCTCCATCTTTTTTCTCCAAGGCCGTTGCTGCTAAATAACTAAATTTTAGGTCTGTGGCACCAAATATGACTTTTGTTAACTATTTAGATTTTCTGAAAAAGTGCTTTTGGACCATGATACCTTTATAGCCATAATTTTCAAACTTTAAGACATTGCTTAAAATGTTAACTGCCCAAATTGAAGATTTCAAGAATTGTGAATTAGTGACTCAGTATACGGCCCAGAAATCTACATTTTAAATAAACATTTCAGGTGTGTGTCAGCAGTGAAGGCTGTCTGCAGACCACATGTACAATAAAAAATGAAACTGCTTTATGGTACTGGCCATGGCTTACTTCTGTCTAGTCTCAAATTCTTACCTGTCTGTGCCGAAAATATCTGATTTTTCCAGCCTGTGGTGTCTTCCAGAGCCCCACCCTCGATTACCTGCTTTCTGCCAGCCTTTCTAACTCTGCTGGACTTTTGTTTCTGGTCATGCCTGAAGAATAAAGTTGTCTTATACTTCAGAACAAATAAATATTGATACTTTCCTTCATGCTGTGTAGACAAAAGAGCAAATAGGAAAAGGTGAAAAATAATCTAGTATTTTGTCCTCTTCCTGTCTTGCATCCCAATTAGTAGAGGCAGAAGTATCTGAAAATATCTACCAAAATATTGAAGAGACATTCAGGAAGAGGAGAGACATCCAAAGACTGTAGGTGAGCTGGGGAGATCGGGGTGAGGGGAGAAATTATATGTATTTTAAAGTACTGAATAGACATTAACTGTACTGAATTGATTCTTTCATAGATTTACAAATAGATCAGTTAGCTGGATTTCCATTTTCCTGCTATAACCAACTTTATTTGAGTACTTCTAACACTCCCTTAAGGTTTTCCTCAGTAGTTATCAAGAGAGGAATATTCATTGCATTTATCTGTTTTTCATTTCCTCTCTCTTCCTCTCTGCACATGAAGGTGACTATAATACCTGTGTCCCATTGGCTGGCATGAGAAAGTCAGGTAGACACCGCCACCACCCCCGCTCCCGCTTCCCTACTGCCATAGCCAGAATACTTGTAAACCTGCATGAGGCCTTAACATGTGCTTTTAATAAACAAAGATTATTTAAATTTTAAGTGTGCTTCTTTATATATCCCAGATCTTTATATCTCATTTCCATTGTAAAGACTAATAAATAATTGTGGATAATAATTATATCACAAAGATAAGAAACAAATAATTGTCTCAATCATTAAACAATGTTTAATTTACGTAAAATAATTTGCTTAATTGACAAATTTTAAGTTAATGATTCTTTCACTTATAGTGATAGAATTTAGGGCATTTAAGCTATAAGATTCTTATTAAGAAATCATTTATATTTTTCCCCAAGTTTATATAACCCCAAATAATTTCCTAGTGACTTCATGCTCCCTTCTGGGTGCTAAAATGTAACATTGTATGAGATTATAAACCATTATTCTTAGTCTATCTGCTTACCTTTCTCACACTCCAAATTAACTCAGTTCTTTGCTATTTCTAGTCCTCTGTCCAACAACCAATTAACTTCCTGTGAAGTCAGAACATCATCATTCTGCTGAATGGTACTGGCTTGCTTTATACAAAAATTCCTGATACTCCTTCTAGGTTTGTTTTTATTTTGTCAGAGAGATCATAAAGATCGAGAATGTGCAACACCAAAGTGCTGTCTTTCAAACAGTGAGATTCCAGAAGTTATAAATAAATAGATAGTAGAAAACTTCAAATTACACCTGAAGGACATCCACATTGCTTGTTTGTGTACAGAGCTTTCTGGACAACTGCAAATGTATTATCCTGTATATGAATAAATGTTGCATCAATGTTAATCACATATGTACTTGGAATAATCTTTGACTCAAGCATGATCTCTATTTTTTTAGATACTTTAAAGATAATATTTTCTGTTCTTATTTTAAAATATTGGTATCAGTTTGAAGAGTTTAGATTTATTTGTGTGGTAGTGGTTTTGAATTGAAGATATCAGTACAAACTTATTTGGTTTAATATAGGTCCAGATGGCTACATACAGAAATATTTATAGGTGTATGTATATATCCAGGTTAGTATATAAACACATATTTTCTTGCTCTGTCAGCTGAGAGAACTAGAATAAATGACACCTCAGTAGTAATGAGCACCCCTACCTCCTAGAGCTTGGCTTCTAACACCATTTTCTAATAAAAGGAACCAAGGCTCCTTGGTGAAATAGATGATTCTGGGACTTAGGTAGGAAAATACACGATAATCCCAGAGCATCAGGAAATGTCAAAAAGTATGGAAATGCTCAAAAGGAAAAGTGAAAAATGCTACCAAATAGATGAGATATGTCAAAGGGCTACAGGAGCAAACTGGAAGAGCCAACACTGGAAAAATCAGAGCAAGTGAATAACTGAATTAGCCTTAGATTATGATCCAATAAAAAATAAATATCTATGCATCTATACTGATATAAATATACTGATATAAATAAATGATGGCAAAAATAAACAAATGGGAAAGAAGGCACCAATATTCCATTCAGAATTTCAAATGATTTGTGTAGATCCTCCACTTTCAAGAAGTAAAGCAAAATTCCCCAGTTCCTGGGTGTCAACTACATGTAGTGACCTCCTTCCATAATACAGTGGCAAGTGGTTAAGTAAAGAGCCCTTGTACAGTCAAGAAACTTGGCACACTCTCAGCCAGGTGATCAAGGTAAATACCAAGAGTGTTTGTTGATATTATGTATCCTTGGTGTAATGTGATAGCCCAGTCCAATTATGAAAGAAAAACGGAGACAAATTCTAATTGATGGACAGTCTACAATGTATCTGACCAGTTCTCACCAAAACAGTCAAGGTCATTAAAAATGAAATGAATTAGAGAAATTGCCACAGGCAAGAGGAGTCCAAAGAGGCATGACAACTAAAGTATCATGTGGTATTATAGATGTGAAGCGAGAACAGAAAAGGACAATAAGTAAAAACTTAGGAAGTCTGCACCAAATATGAACTTTAGTTAAAAATAATGTTGAAATATTGATTTATCATTAGTAAGCAACATATCATCCTAATATAACATGCTAATATTAGAAGACATTGGGTGTGGGGAATATGACTGCTCTCTGTTCTATTTTCAAATTTCTCTGTGAATCTAAAATTGTTCTGAAAAATAAAGTTTATTTATAAAAAGGTAAAAAAAAGAGTCTTTAAAATATGTTACAACAACAATAGCATTTAGGTGTATTCTATCTAAATCATTTATAGGAAACTTGGTAAATTCTTATTCATCCATAGTTTATCACTTTAGAAATTTTGAATGTGATGGATTTTAATTTTTCCAGTAGAGAGGAATTCGACTGCAATCCCACTAGACAATTTTCTTCCGCAGTCTCTTTTCTCCAAATACATGCTTTGAATTTTTTTTTTCTATTTGACACTTCCCCTTATTTTTGCTGCCTTATTCTTTTGTTATAAACTTTTAAAGCCAAAATTTGAACCTCTCAGCAGTACACGTAATAATTTAAGCTTCACCAAATAGATGTGGATTGAATTTTTAGCTACTAGTTACACGAGATAATTTAAGTGACACAAATTACTTTAGCTCATTTAGGAGGCAAGTCATGATCATCTTCATAAACCAGAAGATTTGAGATATATCAGAACGATGTAAAAGTTTAATCTTGCTGTAATATACTAGTTTACTAAAACTCACTTTGCATCAACAGTAGAGACACTGCTTTTTAAGAGAGACAAAAATGTTTTTAATAAACTTATTATGCATACATTTAATGATTCTACTCTCTAGTGTACATTTTTATATCATAAAAGTTTTTCTATTAAAAGGTTCAAAACATGGTTGAATTGCTTTTAATGTAGAATTACAGGAACATGTAAGAATCTATTTTTAGAAAAATATATTTTATTTTGCTATAAATTGTTCGCATGATATATACAAAATTAAAGTGGTTCCTTCTTTCTTTTTTTAAAATGTACCAAGTTAAAGCTAGAGAGGAGGTTATGACTGTTTGCTGATTATTTCCGGCTCCCAATATCCAGTCTCAAACTTTGATTCAATTGCCCAGAGGCACTTCTATTTAGGTATCTCATCATCACTTCTTTCTGACCCTGTTTTTTGAGAATATTGCACACAATCTAACTTGCCTTCTCATTTCTATTGAGAGTTCCATTCTGCTCGTCTTCTTATTCATGATTCCTTTCTCCCACTTAGAAGGTCATGTGTTCATGGCCAATGTGGAGACATCTGACTTTGTGTTGCATATTTTTTGAGATCCCTTCTATCCCCTAAGTTACATTAATCTTTCAAGTCTTAGACCACAATACCTTAGAATCTAAACTAATTTGGAGGAGGGATTCTAAAATGTGTTTTGAGTCTGGATAATTTATCAACTATGTACCAATCCTAGTTCTCTGAATACTCTTCTGTGGATTTCTGCAATGTCCTCCCCATGGTCTTCTGTCTACATATTTTCTCTGATGCTAAGGGTCAAACCTTCCGTTTGTCCTCTGGCTTCTACTATCTCCCCTGTTTAATGACTTTGCTCTTTCAATTACCCTCCCCATGTGCTAAATCATCCATCATTCCATCTGTGCTAGATTACTTCCTTCAGCAGAATACATTGCTTTAATATCTCCATTTTACAAAATTGTGCTGATATACTGTATCCTTCTTATATGACTGCCTCTTTTCTTTATTCATCATTCACCACAGTTTCTCAAGAGATTCGTTAAATCTCATGGTCTCTTTTCCTTGCTTTCCATTCACAATTCAATTCACTTCACTCAGAGTTTTCATCACTACTTTAGTGAAATTGATCTTGTTAAAGTCACCATTGGCCTTTATGTTGCCAGGTTCAAATAGATACTTCTATAGATCATTCTTGAATTATTTAAAACACATCTAACCAATTGGGTAATGCTTTCTGCTCATATTTTTGACTTGCATTTATTCTTCTTATTTCATTTGTACACACCAATTTGACATGAGAGAAACACCCAACCAAGACCACTCTACAAGTCAGGAATGAAGTTTATTATCCTGATCTCTGTTGTTTAAAGAATTCATGATATTTAGTGCACCCTGCATGCCATGCTTAGCACTGGCCCAGGAGGTCCTGCAGCTTAACATCTATGCAGACCTCATGAAAACTCTTTTGTACATCTTTTACTATGCATTCATAAAGGAAAACATGACTGTGTCTAAGTGTTGTGACGGTGTGTGGGTCATGCTACTGCCCATACAGAGATAGGCATAGCTTCAGAATGTGGAGAAAAAGTTGTCATTTCTCAGCAGCGCTGGAACTGACTTTCTTGCTTCTTATTGTGCTGTTGTGCTCCATTGTATGATTCCAGAGGAACACACTAATTAGCGTGATATTTGTGTGTGCCTGTGTGTGTGTGTGTGTCTCTTTGCATGGGGCAGTTGAAAAACATTTGCAATTTTCTACAATCCCTGTTACTCAAATTTGGATGTATGCAAGTCTATATTTACAAGGTATGACAATAAATTATCAGAGTGGCAAGTAGATATGCTTTGAATTCTTAATTGTAAGTTCATCAAAAAATATGATTAAATCATTTTTAAAAGGAAAGCTTAGTTTTATTGAAATGATTTAATGTATCATGGTATTAATTAATTATAATCTACTTTTTTCTTTTTGTTGTTTGAAACCAACTTCAAACCCCTTCAAAACATGACACATTTAAAAATATGAAAAAATTTATCTTAATTTTTGTAATTTTACATGTACTTCCGTTTGCAATTTTTATGAAAATATGCTTTGGGTTGGATATGCTTTGAGTAATTACATTTTGAAAAAATAATGTTTTAGTGAAAGTCAAATTATGTGAAATGGCTGATAATAACTATTTAATTAGTAATTTTATTGAAATAAAGAAAATTATTTATATGAATAACTATATAATTATTTGTAAATTGCATGTATCTTAATATCATCATTTATTTAAACATGTTAATAGTGATTTGATTCAATCATCTTTCATGTCTTGCCAAATTTCTGTTAAAACCATATTTGTATACATATTTCTCAATATGAAGGTATATTTGTTCAGGTAGGAGAAAATATTTCAAAGAAAAATTTGTTAGCTAAGTTTATAGTATTTAACTATTTAAACATTGTTTATGGGATTTAACCATGGCTAACCAATTCTTGGGTATATAACTTTTGAACCAAAAAAGACAATATCCAAAAATATTTAAACTTGCTTACTTCCAGTAGTGACACGCTGATAAGAGTGTACTACTGTTACTTAGATCAGCAATATTTTGAAATGTTTCTTTTATCTTTGTTCTACTGTATGCACTTAAACATATTTTTCCCATCAACCTGTTTTCCTGAGGTTAGCTTAATCTGTATTCTGTTGCTTGCAATCAAAATTTTGTAAGTGATACACCTATTTTTTGCCATCAGTAATATTAAATGGTCATAAATTTTTCTTTATATCTCAGTAGACTCTCTCTCTCTCTGCTAGCCCTTTCTCTAGAATAATTTGGGGTTTGGTCTTAGGCCCTTTTCTCGAATTACATTCTTTCTTTTTTTTTTTTTTTTTTGAGACAGAGTCTTGCTCAGTCACCCAGGCTGGAATGCAGTGGTGTGTTCTTGGCTCACTGCAAGCTCCACCTCCTGGGTTCACGCCATTCTCCTGCCTCAGCCTTTCTAGTAGCTGGGACTACAGACACCTGGCACCACGCTCAGCTAATTTTTTTTTTGTATTTTTAGTAGAGATGGGGTTTCACAATGTTAGCCAGGATGGTCTTGAACTCCTGACTTCGTGATCTGCCCATCTTGGCCTCCCAAAGTGCTGGGGTTACAGGCATGAGCCACAGCTCTCAGCCTTCTAATTACATTCTCTTACTTACAAGGTATTTTCTAGTTTCATGATTTTCAATACCATCTGGTGCTGATGGTTCCTTGATCCATAAGTGCAGTTTCAATTGCACTGCTGAGCTCCAAACCCATGGTAAATGTTCCATAGTTCTTTGCTATATAAAAGCAACCATAGTGGCAGAGTTGCGGGGAATGAGGGCATTGTTAGTGGTGAAATAGTGGCTGATGGGATTGGCCCTAAGATCTAGATACTGATATCCAAATACTAGATCTATGCTGTGTCAAGACAAGGCTTATAGGCTAAGAGAATAAGCAGAGGCAGTAGAAATGGTGATGCCACTTAGGTCAATGCAGGCACGGTGCATGTGGGGAGTGAGTGAGGTAGTGAAGTAAATAGGAAGCTGTGGCCCAAAAAGCAAATTTCAGAATTTAAAACATCCTACCACTTTTGGTCAAGTCAAATAATTAAATGTGTGTATGAGAGTGGGTTGCATAAATGAAGTATGCATAGATAAAGTAACAGTAAAAGATGACAAGAATATTTGAAGCTAGATATGTTGGTGGGCATCTCCCAGATAAAACATTTACAAAGAATGTAAGTTTTATGTGAACACCTTGGTGCATAGAAGTCTATGGGCTGAAAGTTAGCAAGATGACAAGAGTCAATATGGGAGCAACAATATCTGCTTGTACAAAGTAAGAACAATAGCCAATACCCTCATCTTTCCTGTTTAGCGTGGGAACTACTGGAGCAGGGAAGTGTGTGAACATAGTAATTAAATGGAGAAAAGGAGAGAGGGAGAGGAGGGGAGGAAACAAAGAAAAAAGAAAAAGAAGGAGGAGGAGGAGAAGGAGATGGAAAAAGAAGGACAAAGAGAAGAGGAAGAAGAGGAGGAGGAAGACAGGAGGGCTAGAGAGGAGAGAGATGAGGGGAGGGGAGAAGTGGGGAAGAGAGGGGAAGGGAGAGGAGGAGAAGGGAGGGGAGGGGAGGGGAACAAATGCTCCCAAATCCTGCTAAAATAAATAGAGGATATATGAATTGCAGGTAGCACAAGTGCTTAACAAATCATCCTCAAGATATACAATGACTCAAACAAAATAGGAATTTAATCTTCACTATTCCCCAGAGTGAGTGGTTTAAGATCCACAGCAGAGGTTCTGTTCCAAGCAAGTCTCTGAAGAATCAGGCTGATAAAGAAGAAGTTAAAGATCTTTCATCTTTAACTTCTAACATGCCAATACTCATTCCATCCACACAGCTAAGAGTACAGAATGTAGAAAATTATGACTTGAAAGTATTTACAGTTTAGGGAGTCAGGCTAGGAAGTGTCACACATCTCTTCTTGCACGTATTCCATTGATCACAAGTCCAATGTCCTGGCCACAGCTAACTGTAACACATACCCTGCTTATGTGTCCAGGAGCAGAAGAAAACCTGGATTTGGATGAGCAGAGAGCAGTCTCTATCACAGTGAGTGTGTCCTTATCCTCCAAGGTTTACTAAATTAAATAAAATTTTGGCTGACATACAGGTATTTTTTTTTTTCTGTCTTAACATTTAAAAAAATCCAGATGCTTAATGGTTAATGTCTAAATGACTCAAAATGTTCTTTCTTCACTAACATTGCTGTACAGCTACATCCTGAATTTGCATGTCTCTGTTATTTTCTGTAACTGGAAACTTGATTCTCAACACTATTTGACGAAAATAACTTCCTATAAAAAGATTTTGGAGTTCCCACAAGTACAACTCAGTCAGAACCTTTATTTAGTCTCTTTAAAATGAAAAACCGTTTGGAAAATAAAAATTTCAGGATGCAACAGGATGTATACAAATTGTAATTAAAACAAATTCAAGACAAGACAAAGCCATTAGTCTTTATGGAAAATTCAGGAGGAACATTCACAGTTCAATGCCACTCTTATTGGTGAGTAATTGATCTTAAGACACCAGCAAGTTTCTAAATTATTCCGCATAAGTCTCAGATCCAACAGCCTAGCAGTGAGTCACATTAACTAGTTGACTTTGCAACAATCACAAGAGATGATTTTCTTGGGTGGCTTGGCATCCGCACATTCTGCTGATCTTCCACTTCCTTACTTTACTGTCTTAATGCATTTTTCTCCCCTTTCTGTTTCCTACGCACAGACATGTTTTTCTTCTTATAGTCTTTAATTCAGCCATCCCACATTATTACTTTTAATGGATGTTTCTCCTACTGAGTTACTTCTGGCCTGCCATCTCAGGTGTCCTCCCATCTCCTAAAATAGAAAAATGTTCACTATCCTGATAGTATTCACCAGTCAACACAGTTTTTAAAATTTATTTTATTTTATTTTATTTTTTTTTGAGATGGAATCTGGCTCTGTCACCCAGGCTGGAGTGCAGTGGTGTGATCTCAGCTCACTGCAACCTCTGCCTCCCAGGTTCAAGCAATTCTCCTGCCTCAGCCTTCCAAGTAGCTGGGATTACAGGCATGCATCATCATGCCCAGGTAATTTTTTTGTATTTTGAGTACAGACTGTTTTTCACCATATTGGCCAGGCTGGTCTCAAACTCCTGACCTTGTGATCCGCCCACCTCAGCCTCCCAAAGTACTGGGATTATAGGCGTGAGCCACTGCGCCTGGCCACCAACACCTCTCTTACATCACGGAAGATAGTTCACAAGTACCTTCAAGGGATACGCATGAACTCCTAGCTTTTGACATCTGACTTCTTTTCCATAACTTTCTCTCCCTGAAGCTGATCACCAGTCAAGTCCAGATACTATGAATTCAATCCTTGTGATCGCTTCCATATTTTACTTTTGCTGCCTTGTTATTTTTCCTTATTGTCCTGTGCCTGGCAAGTGCTATAACCTTTCAACCAACATTCCAGTCTCTAAATCTCACTCATGTCCGCTGTTGACATTTTTTTTGGTTAAATTAACCTGTATCATCGCTATGATAGTGTCTCCCCCATATTTAACGATCGACAGTGGCTTCTCATGATTCTAATAGCATGAAACCCCCAAAATTTAATATAGCATAAGATCTTTGTTGAAGTTGTGCCCCAAATTTTATTTTACAGGGCAAACCTTCATTTAACCTAATTCTTTGTCTTATGCTTTATTATTGAACCATCATTAACTTTGACGTTTACTTAAGGAATTTTATTATGTACATACATTGTTGTTTAGAATGGATAGATCTAGAACAAGTGTAATATTTCCAGGGCAAAATGTGGATATGCAACTTTTCTTTTTTTCTTTTCTCTTTGAGACTGCAGTCTCAATCTCCTGAGTATATGAGTACCCGTCATTCCTGGCTACTTTAAAAAAATTTTTTTTTTTTTTGAGGCGGAGTCTCACTCTGTCCCCCGGGCTGGAGTGCAGTGGCCGGATCTCAGCTCACTGCAAGCTCCGCCTCCCGGATTTACGCCATTCTCCTGCCTCAGCCTCCCGAGTAGCTGGGACTACAGGCGCCCGCCACCTCGCCCTGCTAGTTTTTGTATTTTTTTAGTAGAGACGAGGTTTCACCGTGTCAGCCAGGATGGTCTCAATCTCCTGACCTTGTGATCCGCCCGTATCGGCCTCCCAAAGTGCTGGGATTACAGGCTTGAGTCACCGCGCCCGGCCTAAAAATTTTTTGTAGAGACAAGGTCTTACTATGTTGCTTAAACTTCTGGGCTCAAGCAATCCTCCCACCCTAGCCTCCTAAAGTGCTAAAATTACAGGTGTGAGTCACCACACCTGATAGATATTCAGGTTTTCATATTTCAAGCTTATTATTATTTTCCTCATTGCCAAAACCTTTAGGTATTTAATTCAGGGTTATCTCAATCTAACCCCCTTCTTCTCTAGGATTGATGCACAATTCTGGAGACTTATTAATAGCAACAATATAAGGTGGTGAATGTCTGGCCTTGATATCTGGCTCACACTGGTGTCCTCAGAGTTGATACTGCCCTGTCTGGTCTTGGAAGCACCCACTGTGATGACTTTGCATGTGAAATCTGGCCTACAACCCACACTGTCATCTGCAAACAGATTTCTTCATCCCAACCCCATGGCCTCTCTAAGTCTGCTGCCCTTCACTCATATAAGTGCATGTTCTTCCTGGGGACATGGGAAATGTTGGCTGCTTTGCAGGTGCTCTTTGGGACACCAGTGAATTTTGTGAGGCAATCTCAACCCCCCACTGTCTTGACACCACACACAATGCCCTTGGCATTACATGGTTTTCAAAGAGTGCTGCAAGCTGCTGTTTTTTTTTTTTGTTGTTTGTTTGGTTGGTTGGTTGGGTTTTTTTCCTTCCATTTTTCCATTTCCAAATGGGAAGTAGGACATGGCTGTTTTCTACTTTCACATTCATAAACTTATTTAGGTTTTGCATGATGTGATTTCAGGTGATGGAAAAAGGAGGTGGGGAACAGGAAGAGCACTGGACTGAAAGACAGAAAGATTTCTCTCATGGTCCCATGCTATTCCCTTTTCCAGCTCTCCTCAGCCCAGAAGGAGAAAACTTAATTCGTTGGGCATTGTTTTGGTCAACTGTAATAAAATACAGTAGGCTGGGTGACTTAAACACCAGAAATTGATTTCTCACGGTTCTGGAGGCTGACAAGCCCCAGACTGGAGTGTTATTATGGGCAGGTTCCAGTGAGGACTTTCCTCCTGGCTTGCGGATGGTCACATTCTTACTGTGGCTTGACCTGGCAGAGGAAGAATGAAAAGCTCTGGTGTGTTTTTCTTACAAGGGCACAAATTGCACCATGAGGCCCCACCCTCATAACCACATCTAAGTCCAATTACCTCCCAAAGGCACCATTTCCACAGAATCATCACATTGAGAGTTAGGCCTTCAACATATGAATTCTAGGAGAACATAAACATTTAGTCCATAATGGGCATTCTTCTTTATAGCAAATTGCACATGCGTTATGATGAGAATCCTTTCAAAGTATCAACAGGTCATGGGTTTGAAACCTTTATTTCAAACCATGCTTGAATAAACTCTTTCTTGGCAGATTATTCCATCCCTGAATTAGTAGCCTCCTTGGGTCTAGACTTTAGCTCAGATGGGTGAAGGACTAGAATAGGAAAAACAGAATTGTAAATGCAAAACACCAAGGTTAACATTTCCAAATAACCTTCTAGGAAGAAAGGTTATATTATAATAGATATGTGTCCAGATATATAGATATAAACATATACTGTCTATTATCTTCGTAGACACTAACATAAGGACTAAGAGATTTGAGAAATATGTTGAATTGATGAACAATATAAAATATGCCTTTATATAATAAATTTGTAAACAAGTTGGGTACAGAAATAATAAAAGCTAAGTTAATTGAATAGTTGCGTGGTATTCTATTTTTATTCAATAAATAAAGCAGCTACTAAAATATTATGTTTTAAACACTAGTAGGAGTTTGTCATTTAGTTTGTTTCATTCACTTGTAAATGTTCACAATCTATCAGTAGGTGCTGAAATTTCTATAGCTTCAGTATAAAATGAAAGCTTTCAAAGTACTACTTTTCTCAGTGCCAGATAGTAAAGTCTTAAATGGCCAATTCTAAAGATATTTGAACATTGCTTACTGTTTCACAAATACTTTATATAACATGTACAAAATGACATGTATTAGCTCCCTGGTTATTTTTCTTTATGATCGTGAACAATGCAGCTCAGAAATGAAAGAAGGAGATTGCATCTGAAACCCGAAAAGGCTACACATAATTAACTGGGGACAAAAACAACAGGAAGGAGCGTGAGAGAAACAAACAAAAAAGAATGTAAAATCTTGATAGAACAAGATGTACCGAGTATATTCAGAAAATAAAAGACTTTATTCTCCTTTGATGGATTATTTTATCTTAGAGGTCTAAAAATATCATTTTAAAATTAGCTAAGAAAAAGATCCAAAGATTTGTGACTGTAATATTAGAGGGGGTTGAAATTTATAATAAAGACATTTAATCTTGTAATGGTCAGCAATAGGAATAAATTAAAATTTTAAACAAGTGGCATGATAAAAGTTATGCATTTTATTCTCTCGTATCTATTCACTGGGCATATAATTGTTGAGCATTTAGTATGATCATGACTCAATTATAAGGGCTGCACAATCTTAGAATTACATCGTGGAAAAAGCATAGCATTAGAAATAAGAAGGCAGAGATTCAAGTTCAAGTTTCTACTGCTTATAAACAATATGAGCCCGGTCAAACGGCTATACTCTTCAACTCTTCTGTTTTAACACTTATGAAAGGGAATGATTATGAGAATGATAAGAAAATCTCTTTCACTAAATGATGCATAAAACATTCAGTGTGTTAACACATATAAAAGTGCTTTATAAACTGCTAATCAAAATAAAATTTAATATATTTCACATTTTAGTCTAAGATTTTTTCTTTTCCATTTCACATTTTGCAAGCTTTAATTGAAAATACCTAGAATGAGAGAGAAATATGTAGTGTTTCCATGGGAATTATTATTGAACTAAGGTTTTTACTATTCCAAGCACCAAGTTCATTGAAGTCATTTTCATTTGCTTGACTTCTGAAGTTTCTGATGCCATATGATATCTATCTACATTGAGTTGAATTACACTTAGGAAATTATTTCTCTGTACGACTCAAAGAGAACTTGATATCATGTGAGGCAGGTATTACTGTAAGGCATTGTGACTCAGAAGAGAAGAAAGCTACTCATTATGTCAATTACATTTATGGGAAGCAGGGGAACCCAGTTTCCCATCCCTCTTGTGAATTCTTTCAGCAAATTAAATTATGAGCATGCAGACGTGTTTAATTAATGGAGTGCATTGCAACTTGGAATTGTATCATCTGTGCACAAAGAAATCATCACATCACAGTCTCGGAGATGTTTTCTACTTGGCTTTCCATCATGGACTGGCTGTACATCACACTCAGTCTTTGAGAGAAGGGAGTCTCACTATTGTCATGTTTCTATAAACGTCAGTAATCTTTGAGTCTGGCATTGTGAATTGTACTTGGATAAGAAGAATACAGTCTATAAAAATTATAGGGCATGCTCATAGTAGAAATTATTTTCCCAGTAATTTTGACCAATAAATAACTGCTATGCATATAAAAATACGTCAGAAACACTGGGGTAGCTTGTACCTCCTTGGCATAGCTATGTTGGATGATTGAAGCTGATTGGATTAACAAGAACAATATGAACGACTCTGAAATATTTCTGTTGCTAAGTGTCCAAAAATTCAATTTAGCAAATGTTTGCTGAGTTTATGTTTTATGCAAAGCACTTTCTTAGACATCCTGGTTTGTAAAGCTGAGAAGACAACCTTGGCAACTTGCAGTTAACTAAGAGAGACTGAAATGTAAATATAAATTCCTGCAAATACGTGATTAGTACCTTGACAGGGATTTTTCCAATGTGTCATGGAAATATAGATTCAAAAGCAACTCCATCTACTAGGGGAAGTGATGAGCTAGTGGAGACAGGGGCCAGGGAAAAACTATACAGTGCACATGTTCCAGCTAATGCTAAGCCACGGAAGCATAAAAAATGGGCCCCACTTCTGGGAACAGTAAGCAGTCTAGTTTGGGTTATGATTAGAGATAAAGCCATAAAGGAACACTGAGCTATGCTTAGAAATTCAAATGTTTGTAAGTACGTACACATCAATACGTTTTAAATAAGAGTGACGGCTGGGCACAGTAGCTCCCAGTACTTTGGGAGGCTGAGGCGGGTGCATTACCTGAGGTCAGGAGTTTGAGACCAGCCTGGCCAACATGGCGAAACCCTGTCTCTACTGAAAATACAAAAATTAGCCAGGTGTGGTGGCATGCACCTGTAGTTCCTAGCTACTTGGGAGACTGAGGCAGGAGAATCTCTTGAACACGGGAGGCGGAGTTTTCAGGGAGCCGAGATCGCGCCACTGCACTCCAGTCTGGGTGACAGAGCGAGTCTCCACCTCAAAAACAAAAGGGTGACAAGATTATACCTGTTTCTGTCAAATCAATCATCTCATCTGACTGGAGAATATTAGAGGGAGAAGACTTTCTTCACAGGATAGTGGATCAATAAGGGAACGCTTTGAAGTATTCCCATAGGGGATGAAGGATGCCTGGACAATGTCAGCAGGTATGGAGAAGACAGAGTGGGGGACACACTTTTTGTTTCCGGCCTTTCTTTTTCCCCTTGGTAACGGGACCTCAACTGTCTTTTGACAAACGATCTCTTTCTCCACGGTCAGCTATGTGGTTTGAGGAAGCTGATGCTATCCGTTCTCCAAGTGGGTAAACAGGCAATGAAGGAAAACTTAATGTGCACATTTCATCATCAAGACACTCCAGGGATTAGGAGTAGATATGTGCAGTCAGAGTGAATCTCAGGGCACATTAGGAACTGATACAAAGGTACTTTATAGTTTCAATGGGATCTGCATGAGGAGGAAGGCAAGACTGAAAAGTTCTAGCTGATCTAATGGGGATCAGGACAGGGCTAGCTTCAGAACCAAGGCAGAGAAATGGAAATAATTTTTCAGGTAAAGGGATAGAACAGACATTTGAAAGTAAGTGTCCTGAAATTAAGAAAGAGGATTGAATCATTTGCCTATTGGGAAGTGACTCTATTGGTAAGGAATGATATTAACTGGGGAGACTTGTATATATTGAGAGAAGACGGGGGCCCAGGGAACAAATCCTGGTGAACAACAGCATTTAGGAATCTGATTTGATGTAACGAGTGGGTTATAGAGGACTCTCAGGTTCTAATTTGTACTTTTTAAAATTGTACACTCTTAAAATTTAGCACATACTATATAGTGAATTTTGTTTTTCCCCTTGGGCCAGTTGAAAAATTATTCTAGGTGAAGAAATAGGGTCTTGGTTGAGGAACTCTTGAAGGTGAGAACACGTGTGGAGTGACCACATTTTCTTTTTATTTCTTTGTTTTTGTTTTTGTTTATGTTTATGAGGCGGGGTCTCACTCTGTTGCCCAGGCTGGAGTGCAGCAGCACGATCTTGGCTCACTGCAAGCTCCGCCTCCCAGGTTCACAACATTCTCCTGCCTTAGCCACCCGAGTATCTGGGCCTACAGGCGCCTGCCACCACGCCCAGCTAATTTTTCGTATTTTCAGTAGAGATGGGGTTTCATCCTGTTAGCCAGGATGGTCTCGATCTTCTGACCTTGTGATCTGCCCACCTCGGCCTCCCAAAGTGCTGGGATTACAGGCAAGAGCCACTGTGCCTGGCCCTGGAGTGGCCACATTTTCAAAGCAAAATTTGCTGGGGATGGGGTGGTGGTGATAGAAAAAACACTGAGAAAGCAAGCTCCAAGGAGAGATCACTTCCAGATAAAGAAAAAAGTTGTTTGTGAGTGTCAATCTTTTAGTTGTCTTTGAAGAATAAATAAAATTTTGACATTAACAGAAGTGGATGGGGGTCGGGGTGAAGTTGAGGAAAATTTTCTAGTCTTTAATATGTTTGCTAATGACTGGACTCCATTCTGAAAATCTCTTGACTGGTCATCTGTGCTTCATGGTTTTCTTGAGCCTTATCTTTATTAATCAGTGTAGAGAGAAGAAGCCACTTCAAACTCTAGTCCTATAAACATGTATTTATAGTTCATAAAAGCATGACTTGGATGAATCCAATGATAAATCAGCAGCTGTTAACTACAGGATGCTAGCTCTGTCACAGTTCAATATTCTGAAACTTTTGTTCTCCTATAAAAGGCAATTACATATTCTTCTTTGATCCTGTAATAATTCAAATCTAAAAATGTATCCTAAGAATGTAATTATACATTTTCTATAAGAACGTTCATTACAGGCTAATTTTTAACAGGAAAATATATGAACGAAAATCTCTACATGGCAACAATAGGGTGATAGATTAAGTGAATTATGATATGGCAATATAATGAAATTCATGCATGTAAATAGAAATGTAGAAAAATTGTAAAGATATGAAAAGTACTTAAGATACATTACTTTGTCTTCTCAACTTACTCAACTGTGTGTTTGTGTTTGTACATGTGTATGTAAACATATGTCTGCATAGATACACACATATGTAACCACATTTTTATCTTGAGTTGCACAACAAAATGTTGACATTTTATTAGTTCTGGGTGGATGAGTTCAGAGTGCTATTGTGTTTCTCTTTGCATATCTATATTTTCTAATTATTCTATAATGGACACATTAAACCTTGGTGGTAATAATATAAATCGTGTTTCATAAATCTGCATTTAACAAAACAATACAGCTTTAGTTATTGCTGCTTTTTCTTCTTTTGAATGCCCAGTATTTCAGCTCAGTTCTCTCCCTAAATCTACCTTAGTACAAAAAATAAAAAACAATAATAAAAAAAGTAGATGCTTGCTTTCTAAGACCTTTATAGCTCCAGTAAGGCTACCAGACCTAAGCAAGTCCTCACTTGGGTCTTTGCATGGGTGACGGCCACCATGGATTCTGTAGAATTCATTCCCCTGGAGCTGGCAGCATCAATGGTCCAGAGACGGTGGTGGTCATCTAGGACTTGTGGCAACTGCACGCCCACCCTGGTTATTCCTGAGTGTGACCTTAATTTTTGTTATAGTAAGCCGCTTGTCTAGACTTTAGTTGTTAAGTCTGGTTGTATAGGCTTCCTGTTGATTTTCCGAGTTACCTGCATGCTTGCAGTAAACTGTTCTCTATGTCTGTTAGTCAACGTTATTTCTTTTCTTTCAAACAAAATATCAGGTTCCAAATAAACCTGACTGACAAAGGGCTAGCCTTGTTTGACCAGCATATCAAGTCTGTATATTTAGATTTCTTAGGAACAATCAGACACGATTTCAGAGTCTTGACAGAATGGGAAACCAACCACACAGGATTTTTTGTGTCATATCTCATAGACTGAAAATTAATGATAGCTAGATTTTTGGAAAAATAGAACTATAGAATAACATATTTATTATCATTTTAGATGAGAATATGCCCAGGGAATCATGAGCTATAAGGAAATATTGTCATAATCATAAGTTTTAAAAGTGTCTTATAAAAGAAAGTACAGTTGCAGGGTAAGTTTTATCTCCATGTCACTTAAAACTATTTTATATATATTTTTAAGTCACACAATTTTTAAAGTGCTATTCCTTACTTGAACTTATTTTCCATGAATTTAAAGCATTTTGTAAAAATTTAGTATCCTTTTCATATTTCTTTAGAAATTTTAACATTTCAGATTCTCAATTATTTACATGGACATCTGGATTAAGTCAATTATTGTACCTTTCTCATTCAATACATGAGCAAGCACCCATAGAGAATGATATCTGCTGTCTGGTTAACTGCATTAATATCTGGGAGAATATGAAATAATTTTACATCTTTGTTACTAGTGTAACTCAAATAGAAATCTGGAATGAAAAATCTATTCTCATCATCCTTTTTCAGTTGTCCATTTTCTGTCCTGCAGATATTGAAGCAAAATCTTTGGTATGATTACTACTGATAATATTTTGTATAAAAATAATTATCTCACTATTTCACTTTGTTTACTTTTTCATTCACATACTGACTATCTCCATTTAGCAGACATAATGTTCTCACTTAGAGGATAAATTTTCTCAAAGTTCAACAGATTTTTCTGGAAAGGAAAGAATGATGAGTAGGAGTTTATAATAAAAATCACAACAAAACATAGATATAAAGTGATTTTCTGAAGATAATGATTAAACGAGTATCTGCCAATTGCTTAGCTTTAGCTATACATGTGCAAGCTACAAATAAATACTAAAAATTAAAATAATGATTTTTTGATTAAAAACCAGTTTCTTCAAGCAGGATGGTAAAAAAAAAGATCTTAGTAAAGTTTGGTTTTATTCTCTGAGTCTTCTACACCAGGCGGTATCAGTGCTATTTCAAACACCATGTTAAACTCGTAAACAGTCTGCTATCCAAAAGCATTAAAATCACAGTTGCATTTTTCAGTTGCATTTGCAATTAAAGTTGCATTTCATGACTTTGCAAATGTATTTAGGGATACAGAAGTAAGTAAGGGGGAGATGTAAGGATAAGGTTCACCTTCAAACTGACATATACACAGTTGACCCTTGAACAATGCAGGGGCTAAGAGTGCCCACTCATGCATGGTTGGAAATCTGAATATAGATTTTGACTTCCCCAAAACTTATCTACTAGTCTACTGTTTACTGGAAACCTTAACGATAATAGAAACAGCCAATTAACACATATTTTTTATATTGCATGTATTATATACTGCACTCTTACAATGGAGAAAAGAAAATTGCATTAAGAAAATCATATGAAAGAGAAAATATATTTAATATGTATTACATGGAAGTAGGTCATCATAAAGGTCTTTATCCTTGGGGTCTTCATGTTGGGTAGGATGAAAAGAGGGAAGAAAAGAAGGGGTTGGTTTTGCTGCCTCAGGGGTGGCAGTTCATCTGTGAAGTTTTTTCAAATTATTGCAAATCTCCAAAACTTTTCCAATACACGTATTGAAAAAAATTTACACATAAGTAGACCCACACCGTTCAAACTCATGTTGTTCAAGGATCAACTGCTCTGTAGTTTAACAAAATATTTCATTTGTTTTCTTTTTTTTTTTAAATAAAGCTTGAAAACTATTGCTCTACAATTTCATGTAAAAGTCAAAGAAAATAATCTAATGAAAACTAAAGTCAATTAAATTTAATTTTAAAGAAATAGAGTACTTGCTGTCAGATTTAAGGAGTAGAGTAGCTTAGAATTAAACTAGACGGTAGCAGGGTCTTAGGGCAGTAACACCAAATTACAAAACAAAGTTTCTGAAGGATAGCATCTCGGGCAAATAAAACATTTGGTCTGTTCAATTCCCTTTAAATTAGGCTCATTCATGATATATCTGATTGCTCTGAACATCTCAGTGAATGGAGCATGAGAGGAGCAAGGCTATTTCTTTATGGCCAGCAACCAAAGCTTCTTTGGGAATCCCTCTGAGAGGCTTCACTCATGTATGAGGCCTTGGGGAAAGTCAGGAGTGTGCAGCTTTCAGAAGCTGTGACCTTGAAAGAGCCCAGAAAAGAGGATGAGAAAAGCAACTTATTGGAAGCAAAACAAGCAGCAGAACAAAAACTAAACTAACAAAATTGCATGCCAGATCTATTCACTCTCTTGAAATGTTAGAACTTTAGCGGGTAAAATACATTTGGTTCAAATTCTCATTTTCCTTAGAGTTAGAATTTTCCTTTTGTGTGTGTTCACTGAACACAGACCTCCTCCATCCCAGGGATCTGAATAATCAACTGCAAAGACACTTAATTATTTTCCAAATTGTAGGCCACTCTAGCCAGGTAGTTCTGCTGTAGATCACTTTCCGTTGCCACAACCCAGCAGTAACAGCAGAGAAATATGGGCTGAGGGTTTTGTAGAAGAAGCAGTAGACAAATTAAGACTAGATTTTGAACCATAATGTCAATTTGAAGACTTCAGTTTCGAACACAGACTAAGCAATTCCGATGCCTCCTAATGGCCTGAGCTCCTGACTTTAGAGTTCCTCAAAACTTGGCTGGTTTCTTCCATAAGGTTGGAATTGGAGGAACCCTGAGGTTTTCAGCAACCAGTAACGGGCTGTGAAAAAAACACCTAGAAACTGCGAAAATTATAGATCTACAACCAAATATTCAAATCAAGTGTGTTTAGGTGGAATCAGAAACATATTTTTAAGACATCTTCAGGTGATTCTGATGTTTAATATAGAAATCTTCCCATGTTTAAGTGACTTTGGAGATTATTATATTAGTCTGTTCTCACGCTGCTTTGAAGAAATACCTGATACTGGGTAATCTTTAAAGAAAAGAGGTTTAATTGACTCACAGTTTTCCAAGGCTGGGGAGGCCTCAGGGAACTTACAATCATGGCAGAAGGGGAAGCAAACATGTCCTTCTTCACATGGCAGCAGGAAGGAGAAGTGCAGAGTGAAGGGGGAAAAAGCCCCTTATAAAACCATCAGATCTTGTGAGAACTCACTCACTATCGTGATAACAGCATGGGGGGACCATCTCCTTACTCTAATCACCTCCCATGAGGTCCCTCCCACAACATGTGGATGTTACAATTCAAACTACAATTCAAGATGAGATTTGGGTGAGAAAACAGAGCCAGATCACAACAATGATTGTATATAATCTGTTTATATTTTGTATATAACCCATATATATTTATCTCCAGTATATATATACATGTGTCATCAATATATAATCTATCAGATGCTATATCTCTATCTATATTTCTATCTAATCAATGCCATATATCTTCCTTTAGCTTTTCTTTACAAAGGTGGCACTTGTCATCTCCTCAGGCTATCTATGATGAATTTAGCACAGAAGATATGCAAAGACAGAACTAATTTTTGCTCCTATGAGAAGGTTTGGAATAATAATTATATTCTCCTACAGAAGTAATTACTACACACTTACTATGGCCATAGGATAGGTTTGATGAAATTGCAAATCTGATGAAGTTACATTTTATGATAGACTGCAGTAAGCCTTAAAAAGATATTCTCCACTTTTACTTTCTATTCTCACATATTCAACCTAAAGTTAACCCTCAAAACTGGGAAAAGCTTTATGGCAACAACAGAGGTTCCCATAGAAGTGGAATGTCACCCATCTGGGGACCAGCCTGCCTAGGTTGGCTGCAGGAAACACCTTTTGTCATATCCACATAAATCACTGTCCCTTCTGGTGGTCCCAGGTGTCCCACTGAGGAAATATGTGCCTAGTCTTTTATTTGACTTCAGGAATATGGCCTTCCCTCATTTCCTTGACTGAGAATCTAATGTCTAAACCGTATATTCTGAGATCCCTATTGGTCTTGTTTTTGAACTCTCTTGTTCTCAGTCTTTCATTAAAGGTTGACCTAGCATCACTGATTTTGCAACCAAGCTTTATATATTCTGCTTTCTTTCTGAGTCGACACATCCTTAAATATTCACTCAGTTATTTACAGTTCTGCCATCCAGCTACCTGAAACACACATGCCCTCGTCACTAATCATACATCTTTCCTTTGGAGCACACATGCATTGTATTAGCACCTTGAACAACCCACTTCAAGCTGTCTTCTCCTAATTTAAGACTTATGATACCTGATTCCTTCTATGCCTTTGAGGATGTGCTATTCTTACCAACTTTTTCACTCAGGAAAATTTTTCTCTTGTTTACACCGGTCTTTTTGTTGTTCTTGTTCAAAATATTAACTCTTAGCTCAGGGCTGCAAGAAAATTCCTGCCAGAGACTATTTGATTAGTGAAACAAGCACACTCTATACTCTGTTTTCTTAGTTTCTTTGTTTAGCCCTGTATTTCTCCATATTATTTGACCTTGAAGCTGCCATTCTGCCTGCAGATTATTTCTAAGTTGCTGACACCATTATATGCAATCAAAACAGACAAGGTGAAATAACTTAGCCCTAGTCATGACTCGTATTATGCCTGTTGTTCTTCACATAGCCATGAATAAGCCTACTTATATAGTAGATGCCTGTTAATATCTATTTGACATTACTAGTAAATCAATCATGTCACATGTATTTATTCAAATATCTTTAATTGCACTCACTCTGTCCCACAATCTGCAGTCAAACAAAACACTTTTCCCTGCCCAATACAATAGGGAGACAAGGATTAGCAAATCTAAAATAACAGAGTATTGTAATATTTAACAAATATAAATATTCATGAAATAATGGGCAGTAAACTAAAATTGCAACCAAATTTAGTGGAAAAGACAATCTAGGAAGACTGAAGGATTCAAGAAAAGCCATACAGATAAGTGAGAAATAAAACCAGGGTTCTTCTGCAAGTTTTCTTGGTATCTTGTAATTTGGTAGAGAGATTGCTATGACAGGTGCAAATCTTTGTTTTGTGTTTTTCCTGGAGTTGCTGTACTCCTCTTGCACAGCCTTGCTACCATTATCCCAAGGCAGCTGTCCTTAGCATCTACACATGTCTGACCTTAGAAAAACTATGGGGGCATGGGAATATCAAGGGCAAGTGGCCTTGGGAGTCTCTCCCTTGGGACATTTTTGATCTTCCTGATCCTTTTTTAATTTAATAATAAGGCACGTTAAAAACTACCTGGGCATTTGTTAACATCAAGATCCCCATCACAACCACAAATATTCTAATATGTTTTGGGTGAAACCCCCAAATCAGTACTTTTAATTCCAATACTGAGGGTCTATGGCTCTTCGAATGAACACCACACATTGGACAAACTTCTAATCACCATGTTCATTCCTGGTTGTAACATGTTTTATTAGCATACTTGACCTTCAAGTCTGGCAAGAAATCTTGTCGTTATTATCTTTAATTGTGTGTGTCAACACTACTTACGGCAGTTTCTCCCAGTTCTTTTAAATAGAAGAATAGGCTGTATTTTCTATGTGTGTTTCATAGACTCTGGCAACTATGGCTCTGTGGAGTGTTCTGCTGAGAACAAGAGTTCCATCCTTGAAGATGACTGGAATGTAATGGAGTTAAACAAGTGAACCTGACTCTCAGCTTGTAGGTTTCCTCAGAATAAGAATAAGAATTTGCCTAAAGCTTATTAAGAATCTCCAGTAGGGGCCGGGCGCAGTGGTTCATGCCTGTAATCCCAGCACTTTGGAAGGCCAAGGTGGGTGGATCTCAAGGTCAGGAGATCGAGACCATCTTGACTAACACAGTGAAATCCCACCTCTACTAAAAAAAAAAAAAAAAAAAAAATAGAAAAAATTAGCCGGGCAGGTGGCAGGCACCTGTAGTCCCAGCTACTTGGGAGGCAAGACAATGGCATGAATCTGGGAGGCAGAGCTTGCAGTGAGCCGAGATCATGCCACTGCACTCCAGCGTGGGCGACAGAGCGAGACCCTGTCTCTAAATAAATAAATAATTAATTAATTAAAACATAAAAATAAATAAATAAATAAATCTCCAGTAGGAGGTTAGTATGCATATGCATCACTTCCCCAGGTAAGCTTGGGAAATAAGAATATAAGTTTGGAAAATGACACAACTATAATGAAGAAACTCAGACATACAAGGAACTACTGATGTTGTCTACTTTTACTGCTTTTATTTTGCATCCTTTTATCTAAAACAAATCAGCAGTGCTACTGAAAAAAAATCACCACGGATGCTGCTGAAACATAGCTGGTGGCAGGGGTATGGGCGAAGAGCCAGATTGTAATAATTTAAGCTTTACGAGAAACTGTAGACAAAAGTAAATGAACGGGTAACTGTTTGCTTATAAAACTTTATTACAGTACCAGCCACAAGTCTTTAGACTGCAGTTTGCGGACCTCTTGTCCAGAGTTGGACAACCAACATCCTGAGAACACTGTTATATTCTAACTTATTCCACATATATTTTATTCCTCCATAGAATAAAAATAAAGAATAAACTCACTTTTAAAATCATATATTTGTTAAAAACATGCTACAGAAAGTTCATTTACTCATTCATTCTTCAACACTTTATTGAACATCAACTGTATGCTGGGTACACGGATCTTTTCTCCCCCTCTGATTCTGGCTAGCTTCTTTTTTTTCCCCTTTTCTTATTATACTTTAAGTTCTGAGATACATGTGCAGAACTTGCAGGTTTGTTATATAGGTATACACGTGCGATGGCGGTTTACTGCACCCATCAACCCGTCATCTACATTAGGTATTTCTCCTAATGCCATCCCTCCCTTAGCCCCCCGACCCCTGGACAGGCCCCAGTGTGTGATATTCCCCTCCCTGTATCAACGTATTCTTATTGTTCAACTCCCACTTATGAGTGAGAACATGTGGTATTTGGTTTTGTCTTCCTGTGTTAGTTTGCTGAGAATGATGGTTTCCAGCGCTTCATCCATGTCCCTGCAAAGGACATCAACTTATCCCTCCCTTTTTTTTTTTTTTTTTTTTTTTTTTTTGAGACAGAGTCTCACTCTGTTGCCCAGGCTGGAGTGCAGTGGTGCCATCTAGGCTCACTGCAGCCTCTGCCTCTCAGGTTCAAGAGATTCTCATGCCTCAGCCTCCTGAGTAGCTGAGACTACAGGGGTGTGCCACCATGCCTGGCTAATTTTTGTATTTTCAGTAGAGATGGGGTTTCACCATATTGGTCAGGATGGCCTCACTCTCCTGACGTCAT
Source organism: Rhinopithecus roxellana (assembly GCF_007565055.1). Lineage (NCBI taxonomy): Eukaryota > Metazoa > Chordata > Mammalia > Primates > Cercopithecidae > Rhinopithecus > Rhinopithecus roxellana. The sequence goes on from NC_044566.1 coordinate 7,251,585, forward strand.
GATCTGCCCACCTCGGCCTCCCAAAGTGCTGGAATTATAGGTATGAGCCACTGTGCCCCGCCAAACTCATCCTTTTCTATGGCTGCATAGTATTCCATGGTGTATATGTGCCACACTTTCTTTATCCAGTCTATCACTGATGGGCATTAGTGTTGGTTCCAAGTCTTTGCCATTGTGAACAGTGATGCAATAAATGTACATGTCCATGTGTCTTTATAGTAGAATGATTTATAATCCTTTGGGTATAAACCCAGTAATGGGATTGCTGGGTCAAATGGTATTTCTGCTTCTAGATCGTTGAGGAATCACCACAATGTCTTCAACAATGGTTGAACTAATTTACACTTCCACCAACAGTGTAAAAGTGTTCCTATTTCTCTACATCCTCTCCAGCATCTGTTGTTTCCTGACTTTTGAATGATCGCCATCCTAACTGACATGAGATGGTACCTCATTGTGACTTTGATTTGCATTTCTCTAACGACCAGGGATGATGAGCTTTTTTTCATATATTTGTTGGTCACATAAGTGTCTTCTTTTGAGAAATGTCTCTTCATATCCTTTGCCCACTTTCTGGCTAGCTTCTTACTAATTGTGAGAACGTAGTTAACATCTCTGAGTGTTAGTCTGGGATGAAGACAGATACATTAAGAGATTTGTATGAGGGATTTTAGCAGTGGCTACACTATCATCTCATCTTCAGTTTGTAGCGAGTTCCCAGTTCTTTGTGAGCTTGAACATATGAAACAGATGACTTTTAAACTAAGTGAAGACCTTTATGTTTATCAATGGCCTTTCTGTTTTGTTCCATTTGAACCAGTAATTTCCAGGGCTTTTCCATTGTTACCTCCATAACCATATCACTAAGATTGTAAAGAAGAAACTGCCAGATTCTTCCTAATATCATTTATAACGCCTTATAGAGGTCATAGCCCAAATTAGACCTTCAGCAAATATTTGAGGAAAGGATTAATGTCTATTGTTTTAATCTATTGGGATGATCTCAAATTCAAGGTCTCTGAAGCAAAATGTGATCTATAGCCTACTTTGATGAGCATAACACATGTTCTCATTTCTTAATTGATATGTTTATTTCCATAGTTTTAGAAATCTCGTTCATTTTGCAAAATATGTGGTGAGAAAAATGGCTATGAAATACGATCTTGGCAGAGCAAGGATAGACCTAAATGATATATTGATTTTTTTCATTAAATTTCTAGTAAAGCTGACAAAAGACATTCACTATCATTAACTACTCATAGAAAAATGAGAACTGAGAAAGTGAAAATGGGACATATTAAGAAATTTAATGATTTGGAAGATATGTAATAGTTGATTCCATTTCAGTATAGAAAACTTCTATGCCTCTCTCTTATAATGCTTGTTGTGGAAATGTTCTTATATGATACAGAACAGATTGTATTTTGTTTTTTGTAGAGTTGATCACTTGGACAAGCAATTTATTTTCTGAAAATGAAGTAAAATCTATTTAAACGTTAATGAACATAAGGCCCAATCTTTACATTCTACCTGAGGGAGATACACACACATTTTAAAAAATGAATCATTGGAGGCTGGGCGCGGTGGCTCAAGCCTGTAATCCCAGCACTTTGGGAGGCCGAGACGGGCGGATCACGAGGTCAGGAGATCGAGACCATCCTGGCTAACACAGTGAAACCTGGTCTCTACTAAAAAATACAAAAAACTAGCCGGGTGAGGTGGCGGGCGCCTGTAGTCCCAGCTACTCGGGAGGCTGAGGCAGGAGAATGGCGTGAACCCAGGAGGCGGAGCTTGCAGTGAGCTGAGATCCGGCCACTGCACTCCAGCCTGGGCGACAGAGCGAGACTGCGTCTCAAAAAAAAAAAAAAAAAAAAAAAAAAAAAAAAAAAAAAAAAAAATGAATCATTTAACGGGAATGTATAAAACAGAAGTAATCTTTGTTGATATAGAAAAATAAGTAGATTGATGATCACATTCTGTTGAATGAGCACATTCATAAACACTCCGATACTCAGGTTCTCTCATTATTTTTCTTGCAGGAGATGGATGTCAAACCAATCTTCCACAAATCTCACCTGAGGTTAGGTTTAAGCAGGATTCATTCTTTATAAAGTGAACAGTTTTCGATGGGCTGTAAAGAGCTTTAATTTCCTTTTAAGATTTCCAGCAGTAATTGGCAGAAATAACACATTCTTCTCATAATTATATTTATATCTCTGTAGTTCCTAAATGGTATTTATTATATTTCCTATATAAGGGATTTCCTATATAAGGAGGGATTTTTTTTTTCTTCCCTAAATACACTCAAACAATAGGTCAAAAGCTCAGAACAATTAAAAAGCCCCATTTGATATAATTTCCTGCAACAAGGCTTCCCTTTCCACATCTTTATCATCATGTTGACCAATGATAATGGAAGAAAAGTGGAGTACCATCTCCTGTGAATTCTTCATTCACTGCCTCACATTAGAATTAAGAGCAACTGTACTGTTGTCTACACTGACCTCTTGAATGAAGTTCAGTGTGGACATAACTCTTTTAAAACCAGTTTTTAAAGTTTACAGTACTTTCTTTCTTTCATTGTTCTAAAATATACACATTCCTCAAAGTATTTCCAAAATTTGACTGTCTGTCTCTTCACATGTGACTCGTCCTACTGAAGGGCCCCAGGGAGTAGGAGCTCTGATGAACTCTTACATGTAATATATGGAAGACAAACATCAGAAGGCAATCTGGCCAATTCATCAAAGTATACAATGTGAATACCTTTTTGCCCTGCAATTCTACCTACGGGAATTTATCTTGCTGAAACATAAACATAAGTGGCAGAGATATATCCTTAAGGATGGTCATTAAAGCATTTCAATGGCAAAAGTGGGAACCATGCCAACTCTATGGCAGTAGAAGGAGGGTTAAATAAATGAGGGTGTATCCAAACAGTGGACTACTAGGTAGGCATTTTGGAAGTCCAGGAAAGATAGGGAAAGGCGGTCTTTATAGAACACTAAGTAGAGATAGTAACTTAATGAGAAAACATACAGTTTACAAACTAAAAATGCTCCTGGGGCCCAGCCAGGTAACATCAGAGCAGATGTGGCCCATGGCAGTTATTGTCCTGTGTTCTTCTTGGCACAAGGAGAAGGCTAGGTGCACTGAGCAAAATGTCCCCCCAGCGCCCATTAATTGTTGCCATGCAGGTAGCAGTGCCCTATTTTGTCAGATATTTAGATTTTTCAAGAGAAGGGAACTAGATTCAGGTATGAATGTATATTCTTGGGTGTGTGTTTAATGTTTTCATTTCATTTAAATGCTTTCAGATACAGTGTTAGCCAAGCAAAACATGTGTGTAGGCAAATCTTGGCCAGGCCACGATTTGTTACTCCTGCTGTCTAGACATTGAAAAATGTAGAAAGTTATACATCTAACCGCGACAGTGATAAGTTCTGCAGAGTAGGTTTGGAAATCAGATGACAAAATGACATTGTAATTTATACACTCCTATATTGTTTGATCTTGTTTCACTGCACATACATACATGGTATATTTTCTGTGTTCATGCTATTAAAAAATTCCATAAAGTCCCATGTTATAAGGAGAAAAAGTAATTTTGGGCATGAGGCACCATCTCTATCTCTGTGACTTAGGCAATTTACTCCAACTTTTTTTTTTTTTTTTTGAGACGGAGTCTTGCTCTGCCACCCAGGCTGGAGTGCAGTGGCCGGATCTCAGCTCACTGCAAGCTCCGCCTCCCGGGTTTACGCCATTCTCCTGCCTCAGCCTCCCGAGTAGCTGGGACTACAGGCGCCCGCCTCGTCGCCCGGCTAGTTTTTTGTATTTTTAAGTAGAGACAGGGTTTCACCGTATTAGCCAGGATGGTCTCGATCTCCTGACCTCGTGATCTGCCCGTCTCGGCCTCCCAAAGTGCTGGGATTACAGGCTTGAGCCACCGCGCCCGGCCCTCTCCAACTTTCTATAACTCAATTTCTTCATTTGCATAGGGAGATTAAAAAGGTATGCCTTGTGTATTAGTAAGAATTATGTAGCATGATATTTACAAGTGCTTTGTGTGTAGTTCTTGCTTTGTGAATGTTCAAACCAACCATTATTTGGTGATGCCAAGAAGCAAGTGAAGAATGAGAAGAGACTATTTTAAATTAAGATCGTTAAAATGTGTTTCTTCATTCAGCTGGCAATGAATACCAAAATATGTGTCTACACTCAAGAAGGATTTGTCTACATTAAAGATTAAGTAGTTCCATAATTGTTTTCTTAACATAACTACGGACTTGAGGAATATTACTAATCTTTTTATTGGCTTTTTCAGTAAATCATTTCAATTATCCTCTGCTCTTTAAGAAGTTACCCTAATTTAATACTGGGTAAAAAGCAATGTAGTATATACCATTCAAAATGCTTACAACTGCAGCCATGGCCTTTGTCAGTTTTCTGGAGGTGTGAGAGGCTTTCTTTATTAAAGAATCTGGTCCCCTTAAACATTTTCACATTCAAGTGAGTTATCAAAAACAGAAAAAGGAAATAAGGTTGGAGGCTTCTTAATATAAGGGGAATAACCTGATTTTGAATATAGACTTTTTTTCTCAGTGAAACTAAAATACAAATTAAGAAATTAATGTAATTATTTTTGTATGTAAAAATGACCCCTTAACACTACTTCCCACCTATTGCTTTAACCTAGAAAAGTCTTCCTGTGAATGTTGTTTTCCATAATAACACTAATATCCATCTGAAGGGGAAGAAAAACAACAACAAAAAAACAATATGAGTATTGCTCTTTGCAAGAAATCCGGAACAAAGTTTGAAAAACAAAGGACAGTTTACACACAAACACACACAGCCTCAAAAACAGAAACAAATGCACAAAACATAATGACTACCTGCAATTAATCAATCAGATATTTTTAAAACATCCAGTGAAATTCTAACGGTGGGAGCTTAAATATTATGTAAGAAGATCCATCACTTTACCTCAGCCACAAGAGAAAACGGGCTTTTCCACACGAGAAGTATCACCTGTTCGTTCACACTTATTACGTTTTCGTGGAAGTTGTGAAATTGCAAAAACTTGTGATACAGCGAAAAGTTTCCTTCAGTGTCCTTAGAAAACACCTCCGCTCTCCAGATAGGCCTCCTGCAAAAGAACTGCATTGGGGTGCTGTCTTGGGGGCCCACAGGGTTCCTGGCTTCAGAGCCAATGCCACCATTGCTAGGCAATTACTTATGCTGTATCATGTCGCCTGATGGTACCCTCCGCCCTGTAGCCTTCAATCTTTCTGTCAGAAAAATGAGCAAGGCTTTGAAATCAGAGCATCACGAGACTGCATTCTGAATCCACCTCTTACTGGGTACGTGGTCTACAGAGCTGAGGAGTTTACACCCTCTGACACCAAGTTTCCTGATCTAGGAAACTGGCTCATAATTCCCACCTTGTAAGATTGTTTTAAGTGTTAAAAAAAATACATATAAAGTCTCTGTTGTATTGTAGTTGTTCGATTGAACTTATTACTGTATCATTGTTGCTATAATATGTAAGAGTACATTGAGCTGCATTTAATTCTTCTATTGGACAAATACTGTCATTTTAAACATTATATTAATGCATTTTAAAATGTCAGTTGCTAAGAATTTATGGCCAAGTATGGCTATTAATACACTCAGAGGCCAGGTGCGCTTGCTCACGCCTGTAATCCCAGTACTTTGGGAGGCCGAGGTTGAATCCCGGCCAACATGGTGAAACCCTGTCTCTACTAAAAATACAAAAATTAGCTGGGTGTGGTAGCACATGCCTGCAGTCCCAGCTACTCAGGAGGCTGAGGTAGGAGAATCCCTTGAACCTGGGAGGCAGAGGTTGCTGTGAGCCGAGATCACGACACTGCACTCCAGCGTGGACCGTGAGACTCTGTCTCAAATATGTATATATGTACACACATGGAAGAACAGAGGTTCGTTAGGTTCAGACACTAGTTGGAAGGAGTCCAAAAGGACTAAACTGAAGGAGGTCAAGAAAGTAGCTGAAAGGACTGTGAGCCCCTTCCATCATCTTAAGAATGATAAAATAATAACAACTAACAAATCTTTAATCATTTTACATGAGATAGAATTCTAACTGCTTTGTGATATTAATTTATTTAATCATCCCAGCAATGTTATATTGTGATGTATATTATTATACCTATTCTACAGCTGAAATAAAAATTAGGCACCAAGAAGTTCATTTATTCATGCATAATGGTGGAAATAACAGCAAGATTCCTACTCGCATGAAACTTGCATCATATCTCAACATAAAGACAACAAACACAGAAGCAACAACAAGAAAATACATATATATATATAATGTCTGGAGGAGGTAAGTTTATGGAGGAGAAAGAAAGTAGAATGAGGACTCAGAGGCCTGATGAGGCTGCCACATCATCAAGGCTGGCCAATCAATGCTGCCCTGCTACTAAGGCGAAACTTGAATAAAAGCCAGAATCATATGAGGGGACAAACTGGGCAGATGCCATCATGAAGAGCCTTGTGGGCAAAGGGAAGTGCAGGTGCAATGACCTCAAGGTGGAGTCTGTCCGCAGAGGGCAAGAAGTTCATGTGGCTGGAGCAGAGTGAGTGAGAGTTTGTAGCAAAGACTGAGATCAGATGAGAAATAAAACAAAATGAAACAAAACAAGAAGCCCCACCAGGCAGAGTCTTAAATTTGTTGAAGGACGGGGAATTTTCTTTTGGATAAGATGATGAGTCATTGAAGGCTTTGGGACAAAATAGAGACTGAACCCAACATTAGAATGATAACAGGTTGGGTATGACATTGCAATGGTGGACACATGTCGTTATCCATTTGCTAAAACCTGTTGGATGTCCAGCACCAAGAGTGAACCTTAATCTAAACTATGGGCTCTGGGTGATAACGATGTGTCAGTGACTGTAACCAATGGGGCACTTCGGCCTGAGATATTGATTGTTGGGGAGGTTGTACACGTGGGGACAGGGAATATATGAGAACTCTCTGTTCTTTCTCCCGAAATTTTCTATAAACCTAAAACTACTTTAAATATAAAGTCTATTTAAAAGAATAATAACTGGAAGTCTTGTAGACATTAAGCCATAGGGGGAAAAATAGAATCAGAAAGACAATTTAGGAGATTATGGTAATTGTCTAGGTGAGAAATAATGTTGTCTTTTATAAGATAACAGGTATGAAGGTTTTATGAAGTGTTAGATTCTGGACCTATTTTGAAAATAGAACTGATGGTATGTATTTTTTAATAGGTTGAATGAATTGTATAAGAGAAAGTAAGGTATTAAGAATGGCTTCAAGGTTGTTGGTCTGAGAGTCTTAAAGACTTGAGACGCCATTTACCAACAGAGGAGAATTGAGGAGAAGATCAGTTTTAGGGAGGTAGATGAAGAGTTTGGTTTTGAGAAAAAGTTTGAGACATGGTACACTTGAGAAGCAAAGGAAATTCCTGCAAGGTCACCTAGGTTTGTAAATAGCAAAGCTAAGACTAGGACCAGAGAAAGTAAACAGAGAAACCGACTCTTACTGCAAGGTTTATTATGCCTTAGCCACCTTTCAGCAGCACTGAGTGTAAGTTTTTATATATAAACACAACAAATGTTCAGTGGCTGCAGGGAAAAGACTTCATGAGACCAAGAATTGTATGTTGGTCTCATTGAGTGATCTTTTCTTAATACCTAACATACAGTCTGGCATGTATTCACAAAAATAAAAATATATATTTTTTAATTTAATTTAATTTTTATTTTTATTTGAGATGGAGTCTCGCTCTGTCGCCCAGTCTGAAGTGCAGTGGCGCGATCTCGGCTCACTGCAAGCTCCGCCTCCCGAGTTCAAAATAAAAATATATTTTAAAAATTCTTTAATTCATAGATTTTTTTTAAAAAACCTGAAATAGAAATCTGTCAGATGTGAAAAGTTGAGCAAGGTGCTAGAAACAGATACAGTAAATTTTATTTTATATTGGAGAGTTCAGACAAGTAACTAATAGGCTTTTTGTGTGATTAACTCAGAAATCTGAGAATATACTTCTTATTCAAGATAATTAAAACTTTGGTCAAGAACAACACAAAGCAAATTGTACATTTTTTCAATAAGTTAAAATTCTGGGTGAGTTATGAAGGATTAATAATTTGTTAGAGAAAAAAGCAACAAGTTTACGAAAGAAGAAAAACGTCTCAGAAATAAGTTCATGCTGGTAACTATACAATAAATATTCAAACTGAGAAAAATTTTTTCCAACAAAGATAATTTTTTTCAATAAAGATAATGAAAAGTTACTGTTTTGTTATGAATACAGCAAATACAGCTAGATAAACTGATAATGTACTAGGAAAGATATAAAATGCAAATCAATAAACTCAAAATAATAGTTGTCTAATGCCCTACCTGCTGGTGCTGGGCAGGTTGGCCTACTGGAAGGGGTTTCCCAGGTAAACTCCAGCTGTGTAGCATGTGAAACCCTAAACAGACTTTGCAGCTAACATACTACAGTCTGGCAAAAGTGCTTTAAGTCTCCGGAAAGGCATAACTTCCCAAGACTCAATTGCTGGATCATGAGCCATAAAATTGCTATCCAGAAAAATAACTGCAAGAAACCGTTCAGCTGGACATAGGAAGAGGACTCTAGCAAAGACCATTTTCCACACCTAGGCTTCTACAACAGGGCATTGTGTTGTGTGAAGGGGCCAGATTCAATTAATGGCACAGAGGAGAAATAGGCATAATTCAGAAACAGAATGTAATTGACAAATCATTATGAATAAATGCTTAATGGCACTGATAACAAAAGGAAAACAAACTAGAATCTCATTCATCATTCATTCATTCATTCCACACATGACTTTTGAATATTTTTTTATGTGCACATACTGGGAATACAGCAATGAATAAAATCAACAGACACCTCCACCATCGTAAAGCCCATGTTATTGTAGGATACAATAAAAATTACACAAACAAATAATATATTATTTGATGTTAGATAGTATGAAATGCAAGAGAGGAAAAGGGAACAGGGCAGGTGTGCGGGGAAGGGCCGTTACACCTGTGAATGGCAGGTGTAGCAGTTCTAAGTAGGATGAAAAGAGAAGGCTTCCAGGAGAAGATGACATATGTTGAAAGACCTGAAACTGTTTTGTTGTATAATGTTGGTGAAACACACAATGGACTCTGAGCTTAGAATCTGACTCTGTTGGGGTAGGCACCTCACTGCATACTGTGCTATAATTTCCTTATTTGCACCTCAGGGATAACCCCTTCAGTTGTTGAGAATTTAAGAATTCAATATCGTGTCACAGGCAACAAGCAAGAAAGTTTAGTTTTTTCTTGTTTTTTCTTAGAAAAGGATTGCAGATTTTTTTTAAGGATAATGTTTAATGCTAATAAGCACAGGGCAATATCTTGGTAAAGATAGGGCGCAGTTAATACAATTAAGGGGAAATTTGTGCTAGTTAGGATGTTTTCAGATCCATGCAACTGAAATTCCAACTAAACAATGAAGAACTTTATAAATTCATGACAGGAAACCTGGAGTTAGGGTGGCCATCAGGGCTGGTTTATGTGGAGGTCAAGGTGCACCAAGGCCTGGAGTTGTCTCAATTGCTTCTCTTGTCTATCCTTAGTGTTGATCTTTCTGAAGACCTGGAGCAGAAGGGTGACCTTGTATCGAGGAAAGACACTATTTAGGACTATGCTCGTCAACACAATGGCCACTAGCTATGAGGCTATTTACTGTGCAAATTAAACAAAACTAAATAGAATTCAAAGGTCAATCTATATATTGCTGATAGAATGATAAAATTGTAATTATTTTTTGTCTTACTTTTATTTTCTGTTTTTTTCTGATTTAAATTATATTCTCTGAGAAATAACCATTAAAAAATACATATCCACATAACACACACAATACACACAGACATAATTAAAATAAATATATTCTCAACTAGTATAATATGGAAGGATTCTTCTTAATTAATATGTGAAGAAAGAATATTACATGTTGAATATTATTACAACAGAGAAAAATACAGTCACAGGATAAGACTGGAAATAACTTTTAGATATTTTAACAGTGAAACTTTATTAGCAGTAAAATTATTAGTGCCAATTCTTCCTACCTTTCCTCATTTTGTTAAATGTATATTATTGCTATGCTAGAACATGTTTGAAAATATTTAAAAAGGAACAAGTGTGTAATTTAGGAATACTGCCTTTTACAATGCTGAGCTCATACGCAACTGTTTCACCATTGGTCTTGACAATTCCTCTGGCATAGAAAATAACACACAAGGCCCTTATTTCCTTCAACATTGAACCGACAATGTCAATTTTTTTGTATCTTGCATATTACAGTGGTAGACTATTTGATAACTAAAGGCTTAACAGCTTACAAAACTCACCCTTTTTGAATAGATTTGTGTTTTAGCAAGGAACAAAGTTACATATAAATTTGAGGTTTTGAAAGTGAGCTTCGTAGAAGCCTAGGGCTTGCTGGAAGGTCCCTGTGTGTCCTTAGGAGGGGATCAGTCAGGCCAGCTGGAGAGGGGAAGAAAGGGCTTTGAGCCTCCAACCACCCACTTTCCCCCGAGCAGCTGGACTTTCCTCTGCTATCTTCTACATTTGATTGCTGTGTAATTTTCCATTTAGGAAAAAGCTGTATCTCAATATGTAGAAAGTCAGTGTTTTAAATGATGGAATGACTATCCAGTGATCAGATTTCTATCTTGCAGAGTAATTGCTGAGAGGAAATTTGAGGGAATGCTGTGGTTCTTTACATCTGGACTGGTATGCAGCCTGCTCCTCTGTTTGTGTACAAGTCAGACCTCCTCCTCTAGTTACTGGGTGCACTAGTGACTGTCACAAGGCAGTCTCCCTTGTGGCAGTCTGCCAGCTCCCTCCCAGAAGCAGGTGTAGACCATTTCCTCACATGTTGAGCTCTGCTCTGTATCCACAGCTCTAAGAAACTGAAAAAATGGAAGCCTGATGGCAGAGCTCAACATGTGAGGAAACGGTCTACACCTGATTCTGGGCTCTTTTTAAATTAATACATGCAGTGTTCAGCATCGCAAGCATTGAGGGCTGCACAAAAAAAGGCTAAGGTGGCCGGGAGTGGTGGCTCATGCCTGTAATCCCAACGCTTTGGGAGGCCTAGGTGGGTGGATCACTTGGGGTCAGGAGTTTGAGACCAGCCTGGCCAACATAGTGAAAAACGATCCCTACTAAAAATACAAAAATTAGCCGGGCATGGTGGCATACACCTGTAATCCCAGCTATTTGGGAGGCTTACGCAAGAGAGTCACTTGAACCTGAGAGGCAGAGGTTACACTGAGTGAAGATCACACCACTGCACTCCAGCCTGGGAGACACAGCGAGACTCTGACTCAACAACAAAGCAAACAAACAGAAAAGCTAAGGCATGCCTCTCCCAATGACAAAGCTTACATTGCATTCCGAGTAAAGGTGAAGAATGTAGGCAGCATGAAATAAAGGGCTAGTGTTAAGATGTTTTAAATAAATGAAACAGAAATCCAAACCTAACTAATAAGGAACTTTTTATAAACACTTAACAAGGTTAGAGTAACCAGCTGGGCTGGTTTGTTTAGAGTTTCAATGATGCACCAAGGATGTGGGATTTTTCCATTGCTCCTTGTGCAGTCTTTATTTTTGGTTTCTTCTGCCTGCTTGTAACACAACAGTGACCTTATATCCAAGCATGATGCTATCTAGAAATATGCTCTTCAGAGTCATCATCACTAGCCATACATGGCTATTTACATTAAATTAATCAAAATTAACAAAATCAAAGTTCAGTTATCCAGTGGAATTAGTCACATTTTAAAGCTAAACAACCACATGTAGCTAGTGGCCATCATATTGGACTGCACAGATGTAGACGATTTACATATTTTCAAGGAGCTCTGTTGAACAGCAGTGGATTTTGGCAAAAAAGGAAAATTATGTTCCTATGGTTCTTTCTTAAGAACCAGGACACTTCTCAGAAGCTTCTGAGAAGAGCTATCTTTATGGTTCTTTTAACATTAATTCTCATGTCCATTCTGGAGCAACCTTAACAAGACAAGGGATTATAGCAGGACCTGCTAATTTACCACAGACATAGGGGTGGAGCTGATATCCCCCTAGTGACATAGCTGCAATGGTATGACTGTGTTTCAAAAACACTTTATTTATATAACCAGGTAGTGGGCCAGATCGGACCCTCTGCGCATAGTTCATGGACCCCTGTTTTAATTCATGAGTCTAAAATCAGTCATCAGAGCCATTTGGTTTATATTTTAAAAATCAATAAAAATTTTCTTCTCATGCTCCCATCTTGCTATGCATATTCAATCAGAGTTCTAGGCTATGGTTTTCAATTTTAAAAGCTGGGTTGGGTATATTTGAAACTCAAAGCATAAACATTTGTCAAGTCATTCACGGGGTCTGGAAAGGGTATTCTGAAAGTTAATTCTTAATGATGAAAAAATAGCATAGATAAGCATGATTTGAAAAGATAAACAGAGAATATAAGTTATTTCAACTGCTATACTTCTAAATAACTAATATTAAGAAGAGCTACATAAAATTGCTATCCTTTAAAGAAATGTTGGCAGTGTGCTACAATGCCACCTATTACAAATAGTTATATATCGACAATTTATATTATAGTTCCTGTATGTGAGTACCTAGACCAATGCTGACTTCTAAGATTGGTCAACTGATTTCTGACTATGCCCACACTCATGCATAGGTGTGTCCATGATTTTACTGCATCCAAGAACTTCAGAGCTGGCCAATATCCCAAAATCCCTAAGAGAAATCAAGATCATCTTATAGAAAAACAAGCACTCTCCACGTGTTCAGCTTCTCTAGCTGTTTTTGTTTTTGTTTTTTTTTTTTTTTTTTTTTTTTTTTTTTTTTTTTTTTTTTTGGTTTGTTTTTATAGGAATGTGTATTTGTGGAAGAACTTCACAGGTATGAGGCCGCGAAAGCTTTCCTTCATTTAGGCAGGGTGATGAAAGAACTATGCAGAGAGGCAGACGCACAGTGGCAGGAGGTGGGAAGAGGGTGCATTCAGACATTCTCTGCAAATTTTGCAGGCAAAAGAACTATTTCTTTTTTTAGAATGTTCTAAATATATAAACAAAAAAGAATTGTAAAGCATGTATGCATCACACAACATTGCAAATCATGACATAATATAATATAATGCAGTCATCTTTTTTTGTGGAGCAGAATGTGTATACCATGCTGCTTTCCCAGAATATTTATAGATTTCCTGAGAGTGACTAATTGTTCTCCAAAATTATATTTTTAGTTGCCTTCTCTGTATCCACAGCTCTAAGAAACTGAAAAAATGGAAGCCTGTTGGCACAAGTATCAATGAACTCCCATCTGTTGTTAGTGGTTTCATTGCAAAAACGTGTGTATCTCTAGAAGAAATTTTTTAGAAAGAAGCCATTTCAGCTCCATGTCAATCGATAGCTTTACAAGTAACCCGTCCTAGTTGATTTTATATGAGCTCAGCCCTTTCAGGAAAAAGAAATCATTCCATGAAGTAATCTTACAAAACCTCTGCTAGGATATTAGATGTATGAGAAGACTCTAAGAACACAAGCCCATGAACTGAAGCTAATGAATTATCTATGGATTTCAGTTCAGATTTCCTAGGTTTACTTGAGAAGATGAATATATTCAGAGAAATAAATGCCACTGCTATTTTTTTGTCTGCTGGCAAATGGCATTATCAATAGATTTGACTTTATAAGATGTACACATTGCTTTACCTAGGGTAGTTGAGGAAATATTAATTGTCAGAAATAATGTAAATTCCAGTCATGTATTTATGACATATATTGATGTTGCCGGTCTCTATTTATTATAATGTGCTATGAAGTCTAGAAAGAGTAATCACACATTCTTTGTAAAGGCGTGGATTGCAAAAATCACTGAATTTGCTGTAATGCTAATCCCTGGGTCTCCTTCATTAATTTTTTACAGTTGATTTTACATTCCTATGAAGAAAAAATAATTAATAACACTTTTCCACCCTTCTAATTTAACTAGAATCTTGCATTTAGAAAACCAAGTAACATGTAATTTGACCATTGAGCTATGTCTTCATTTGCCCATTTCTCAATTCCAATTTTAAATGCAAATGTTAAGAATTTCAAATATTTCCTCTCTCAGAACATCTCATAGTGGTGCAGCTTGTGTCACTATAAAAACATCAATTTCCAAATTCTCATTCATTGCAGATCTTCATCTAGTTGCTGACTAAAAACAGTATCTCTAACCCCGAAGTTTTATTGTCCATGAGCTTAAGTCCAACCTGATTTTTTAAAATGTAAAAGCCATTACTAAAAATACTAAACCTGTAGAAAAACAGAGCTAACACGGGACAAATCTACGAGGGCTGACTGACAGAGAATGAGGAATCTATTAAATCTTCAAAGATCTAATTTTCTGCAGCCCCCAACCTCCTTTGCTCTAGGCAATCCCAAATATCCAGCATTAATCATGCATTAGTTCCTCTTGCCCCAACTTCCTCTCCCATACCTCCTAAAATGCAGCGTAACATTTACCGCCATCCCTGGAACTGATTTGGTGCACACTACCACTCAACAGAAGAGTTTATATTTAAATTATGGACTCTCCAATAGTTTAAACATGTTTATTTTCCTCTTGCCTTGCTCTTGGTCTTGTCCACAGGAAATTTATTTTTGCCGGACAGCCATCCGTTTTTAAAAAGGTGCTTTGTGTGATGACCTTCTTTATCTTCTTTGCTGATAGTTTCATTTTCTTTGTGGTCTATTTGTCTGTACTGATATTTTTCTGTGTGATAAGAAGGTTATCTACCAAATGGCAGTAGACTTACTGCCAGTAGTGGCAGCTGTTCAATTTTATATGATCTTCTGAATCATAACTTTCCTAGGGAAAAGACACAGTGTATGTGCATTAAATGTGATTATTTTAAAATTTGCTTATTCACATATACAATCAGAAATACAGCTTTCCATCTTTGGGGCAGAAGAATAACTCTCCATAAAAAGAGGCCTTGCATTTTTCTGATGACGTTCACTCCAGGCAGCCTAACAGCTTTCCATTCTGTCTCCACCACTTCTCTAGCATTTGACTTTGGGCAGGATATTCAGTTTCTATGTCTTCACTTTGCTCATCCCCAAAGTGAAGACATAAATATTATCATCTTTGGTAGTATTGTTTGCAGGATTGAGTGAGTCAATATGTGTGAAGCTCTCAGTTGGTACCTGGCAGGTAGAAGACACTCCATGAGCGTTGGCCATTCTTATTGTTGCAGGAATAACTTTGTCTCAATGGCAATCAAAACATCATCTTGGGTTTTGTCTGTGTGACTGATGGACTGATGTTTTCATCACATCAACCATTATTTAGGATAGCATAATCTCAGTTGTTTAGGGATGTTATTAAGGAAGTTCAGTAACATTCAAGAAAGTCTCAGCAACACTATTCAATAATATTGAAGAACATATCACCTTTTGCAGTCAATTTAAATAACCAGGAAACTGTAAACAACCACACTTTTTCCAGAGCTGCTTTCCTGATGGGGCATGCAGAACAGTACAATTGGTACAATGTACGTTAGGTGTGGGCTCTTCTCAATGTTAAGTGTAAATATAAATGCAGGAATGTAAAAACTGTAAAGGCTATTTTAATTGTATGTGTGTGTGTTATGAAGGTATTCTGACAAAAATTGAAAATGTTTCTCTTAGTCCATCAGATGCAGAAACAAAGGAAGCAGTTCTAAAAGTAGTATGGGCTGCATCACGTTTTGAGATATAGAAGTCCGACAGGTACCTAGTAACATGTTAAGGCCAGGAAGAGGGAAGCTGTTAATGACTCCTCTCTTTACCTCCACCACGTCACTCAGCTGTGCTCCTACTTACTGCTCATTCAGCCCTGTTGGCTGCAGACTCTAAGTGTCTCTTAAATCTATCCCCACTGGTTATTCTCAACCATCTTGAGCTTGGGTGACTGCAGTAGTCTCCTCAATGGTGTCCAAATTCGATCTTCTCACCTAAAACCATAACCAGAGAAATATTTTTAAACCTGTATTGGGGCATGGTCCTTAGAGACTTAAGCCTTAAGTGACTTCCTATTGCCTACCCAACGAAGTCTCCAATCTTCAACTTGACCGTGGGGCCCTGAGTAACTGAGCCGTGCCTCCTGAACAGCCTGGGTCCCTCTTTGCTCTGCTCACTCAGTCGCGTTGGTCTTCCTGTCCTGGAGTGTGGCTCACTCTCCACACCATCAACTGTTCAATTGCTGCCTGCCCTTCAAATCTCAGCATCAACACTGTCCTTTGATACAGGCTTTTTCTTGCTGCACTGGCACCTCCGTCATAAACACCTGCCATTTCTAATCACACCAACCTGTGCTTCTCCTTTGGAAGTGTTCACCCTGTGTGGGATATGTGTTGACATTTTCTCCATTTGAATATGAGCTCCACGGGGACAGGCACCACATTTGTCTTGCGGCAGATGTTAGCCTCTGATTGGGCAGAATATCTGACATATAATTTTCAATGCTCGTTGAATATGTCAATACATTTAGGGAATGCCTAGATAATTTCTTAATACCCAATTACTATATTTTGAGATGGCTTGCTGAACTGGTTGACATTTGGATCTGAATAATGCCAGACCTACTTAATCAAATGAAATTTTAAATAATTCAATGAAGGTATTTGACCATGAAATGGAAATATAATGGAGTTGTTAAAAACATTGTCACCATAGTTGGAATGCTGTGTTCAAATACTGCCTGTGCAACTTAGATGTGTCCCCGGGCTAATTATTGACCTCTAGTTCCTCCACTTCCTCGGCTGTCAAATTCTTGTGAGAATCAAATACACGAAAATATCTAAAGCACTTACAAGCATAATAAGCCTAATAGTTCAGACACATTCATCTAAAAGGAAAAGTCTCTTCTCTTCTTCCATCAATTGGATGCCTGTCTTTCATATTTTCAAGCTAAAACATTAGATAATACAAAATTATAAAATTGCACAAAGGAAAAACTCTGAAAAATTTGTCCATGACCTTTCCTTTGACCAAATATCCAGATTGGTCTGGTCTGGACAATTTAGATGTTTGGAGTCGACGACCACATAGCACATATGCACTCCACCTGGTCACATGGATGGAACAAATCAACCTTGGTATCATCATCCAGAGTATTTGCTCATCCCAGGTTTTCTCCTTTCACTCACTGAGCTGAGTATAGACAGTCTTTCAGACACCTTCAGATTGTCCATGCCAGGAAATTTCCTACCCAGACAGCAGTGGGTGGCCCACTGAAGGGAGAAACCAAGCCTTTTGTCAGGATTCTTGATAAGCTGCCATTATCTGAGCAGAGGGTTTTCCTTTTGTCCTGACAAAAACGTCTGTATACATCGAATAGGATAATTTCCTATTCTACCACCTTAAGAATTCAAAATAATCTTTCATGGAAAAGCATTAGGAGCTTAACAAAAATCACACTGAGTTACTGTTTCTGGTTTTTCTAAATAACAAAGCCTTATTAGGTTCCTAAGTATGATTCAACAATTAAATCAAATGAAATTACTAAATTCCACCCCCCTCTTTCACTCACCCCAGACTGCTTTATAGAGGATGTAATCCATTGCGAGCTACTAAAGGGAGGACACTTCTTCCAAGGTATATTCACTCTTAAAAAGTGATCAGGTTGATTTGGATAAATATCTTTGAAGTCTTTTTATTTTAAAGAAGTTTCATTTAAAGTACAAGATTATAATTGGTCATTTTTGTCAAACTGAAAAAAGATCTTTTTGCCATCAATAATCCACTTTAGATATATAGTGATGCAAAAATATTTCATCTTTTAAGTTGATTGCATATTAGCACATTTTGGCCAATGAATTTATTTTTCTTTTTATTTCCAAAGATGCAATAAGGTAAGAGAAAAAAGCTTTTGAACAGGCTTTTAAACAGCCAGAAATGACATGATTTATTTGCATGAATTGCCCATATGGCTGAAGTTCTTCCTGTGTCATATTTTCAATACATTAAAATACTTTCTACATTATGATGCTTTATAAAATTATTCTCAGCAACTCTGGGGAATATAGCTATTATATCCTTAGGAAGATGAAATGATCCTCATTCTGCTGGGAGTTTAGTGTTATTAAAGAGGTTTATAAGCAGTAGATATGGAAACTAAATTTATTTACCTTAGTTTTCTTTTGTGTTTGTAATTAAGCATCATGAAAATGCAGAAAAGAACAGACACAGAAAGTAATAAATGTAATAATATTATATAACTTCACTGTACTTCAAATGTATATTGACCCATTTTGCCTTCAGAGTAAATGAACTTGGGAAATCATTTTATATATATATATATTAGATCCATATATCTAATATATATATTAGATCCATATATTTAATATATTATATATATATATATTAGATCCATAAATATATATGTACTTTTAGGACTGCTATATCAGAGGTAAATAAAGGGTTTGCTATTTCCCTGAATTTCCACTACACACATTTTAAAAGCAAAGTGGGTTTACTAGTGGTGACATTTTAAAACAGGAACATTTGGATGATTTGAAGTGAACTAATTCTGAGACTCAGTCATTACCATGGCAACACCAGGGTTCAGAAGTCTTCACATGGAGGCAATCATTGGGTACTCTCGTGTAAAACACAGATGATTTAGTCCTGCTTTTGTCAGAAAGGTTAAATGGATTCTTTTAATAAACTGGAAAATGTGCCAATACGTCCAATATCCCTGAAAGTAGATAGCACTAATGGTTCATCAAGCCTAAGTCTTCCCATCAAAGGGGTTTGACTTCCTTCAAAACGTGTGGGAGAGTCATTTCCCCCCATTTCTGAGATGGTATGTTGTTAGCCTTCCCAAAAGCAAAGAACACTCATTGATTCCTTTATTCAATTTTACAAATCATTCCTTGTGTATAACTTTTGCTAACAAAGCAAAATAAATTTCCTGCCTATCCATCCAAAATATTCCTGTATCACAAAGGTTAAGGAAGGGATAAGCATAAATGTTCCACTCTCCCCCTTGGTGGAGGAAGGTGAAGTGAGAAAAACAAAACAAAACAGAGCAGAAACTAAGACGCTTTGAGAAGGCTCTCACGACATTTTCTTGACTGAGGGTCATCACAGACAATGCCTTCTCCACTTATTTATTTGAACACTTAAGGAGAATAAAATTAACTCTTGGTATCTTTAACTGTTTTTAGGGTTAATTAGATTTTCTGTAACAACATACAAACATATGCAACTCACAGTCATCAAAGGTGATACCCGTTGGTGGTGGCGGGATGGAACAGATTTTAAGTGTAAAGCTGTGTGTAGACTGCTCTTGACCATGTAGTATTTCCAGAAGACCTTATCAAGTAAGAGGCTTTGCATAATTCTGTAACTGTGTGTTTAGAGCTTCCCGAGGAACCATCACAGATTGAGAGGCTCTGGGACATGAGCACAGCCATAGCTTCCAGTCTTTTCTATGTGTGTTATCTATGGGGTGGTCTTTATTCCAAGTGAATCATTTCCATCCTGTACACCAGTACATGTGCTGAGCACACTTTCATAGACCAAAAATAGAAGTGATGATTAACAAAATTCCTCCATAGGATTTATAGAGGATTGGGAAGAGAATTAGAAAGGAGGTTGAGTTCACCCCATGTGCATTTGAGAGGGTTCAAGACTTGCCTTCCTCCAATTTACAGACATCCACTGAGAAACCACTGAGCACAAGTACAAGGCAGTTGCAGAAAAATCAGATAATGTCTGAGTCCCCATAGAGCAGGAAAGATGGTCATGCCATTTATGTATAGGCAAATAGTTCATTTTCAATATAAGAAGTGTTTAAAACAAAGTCTTCTATAGGACCAAACGATACTATGAGTTTTGGGAGTCAGGGAAGAAAAAATACTTTTTGCTTATTGACCTCTCTTAATGTAGTGAAACACAACTATCAAATCTTAGCAAGAAACGGGACACGGCCTTGTTACTATTTTTTCCACATCATGATATGGTTTCTGTGAGCCGGGAGTCCACAGATTCCTTATGGGGGCGAATCAGGTGTCAGCTGGGCTGTGTTCTCAGCTATGCAAGAATCCACTTTCAATCTCATTCAGGTTTGGGGCAGAATCAGCTTGCAGCTGCATGACTCAGAGCCTCAGGTGTTGCTGTTTGTTGACGAGATACGGGCCTTGGCGTGGGGATGCTCCCAACATGGCAGCTCACGTCATGAGGCCAGCGAGGAGGGTCTCTCTTCTGCCTACCAAGATGGAGCTTACACAGTACAACGCAAAGCCTAACCACTGGAGCGACATCCGTGAAGAACGAGGAAGTCAGCCGTCTCGCTTGCGTTCAAGAGGAAAGGACGTAAGCATGAGGGCCCCCTGGCTTCTATTCACCACACGATCTACGATCCCATTTTACAGAAACAGTGTCTGAAATGATGGCTTGCCAGAATTCCCATGGTGGAAGACAAACCCATCTTTAAACACTGTCTCTGGGTCTCTCTTGACCACTGCTCCTCCAGTGCAGGGCATGGAAGATAACCTTGAGTCACGACTCATGGAAAATGGTTAATGTTCTCCCAGATTCCTGAACAATTAATTCTTCACTTTCCAGAGTTCTTCCAAATATAGATTATTGGTGCTGCACTAGCAGTGTCCTGGAAACACTCAGCTTTTCAGTTCAGCTTTCTTTTTCCTATAATGAACTTGGTTATATATGGCTAAGTTTTAGATATAATTTTCAGTTCAGCTTTCTTTTTCTTGTACTGAACTTGATTATATAGTGCTAAATTTTATATGGATTTAAAGCCAAAAAACTGGAACTCCTGGTGGCTAAGACCAAAGGATATTAGTGTAAAGAGAGTGGAAATGGGATTGACCAAGTGGTATAAATTTTTCCAAATTTTGGCTTCCAACATCCTAATTTTATTTTGAATGGAATTGTTGGCATATTCCCAGTGTATCAAATAAGTAAATGTGATTTCTGATTCATTCATTCACTTAACATATTCATTGAGGGACAATTCTGACAGGCACATCTAGGAAGCTAAGCTTGGACGTGATAAGGTTGCTGGCCCTCAAGTTGTTTTTGTTTTACTGGGGAGATAGGTAATAGCCAGCATATAATGTGATTGTGTGTGTATGTGTGTGTGTGTGTGTGTGTGTGACTTTAGGAAGTAGAAGTCGTCAGAAGAAAAATAAAACAAGATAGGTAGATAGAGAGTTCCCTGAGGGAAGGTAACCCTCTAATTAAAAAGCCAACTGAAGACGTTCCTCTTAAAAAATAGCATTTGAGCAGAGAGCTGGATGAAGTAGTGATAGAATGAGCTGCGTGTTGTTCTGGGGCAGGTATGTTTCAATAGAGGCAAACGCAGGCATTACCACCATGAAAGAGCAGACTGAAGTGGGTACAGCAGGTATAGACAACTCTTTTGAAATGTGTTGTGAAATCGTAGGAGAGGGTTTATAATCAGGGAAGGTTTTGTTGATGTTGTAGTTCTTACAATGAAAGGTATTACAACGTATTTATGAGGATATAAAAATCATACCAAAGAAAAATAATACTTGATGAATTAGTGGAGTAAGTGAAAATGTCAAATGCAAAGGCCTTAAATAGGCACAAGAAGATGAAAGCCATTTCTCATACAGTATTGGATAGGAAGACAGGTTCAGACACAAGGAGCTTGGCAGCCTTGATGGAAAGTAATTCCCTAGATTTCTCCTGAATGCTTCCACTTTCTCAGTGAAATAAGAAGCTAAGCCATCAGCTGAGAGTGAGAGGAAGAAAAGATGATAGAGACTGGAGAAGAGAGACAAAGTTGAGAAATTTATTGTTTGTTAGTGAGAGAAAGACCAAATTAAAGGTAAGATTGCTGGACAGAGCCAAAGGTGCACTTCTATTTGTCCAACCAGAAATCTCAAAGGTAATTTGTCAGAATGATTGGGTATTTTCTTGTAGCCATATTTACCTGCTCTGGTCTAGCCAAGGTGGTGTTTGGCCAAGCTCATCCACTAGAGAGATAAGGGTCAAGGCAGCTGTGAGTATAGCCACGGGTGAGATTAGTGTGGGAAGGGGCCACTGGCAGAGGTGGGGGCACTACGAACAAGGGAAGGACAGGGAGTGAGAAATGCTGAAGGCCTTGAAGAATCGTGGAAGAGGCATCTAGGACGAGTTGCAGAGGCCAGTGGGGAGCTTTCTCAACTGGTCTTTCCCCTTTCCTGGACTGTCCACTCTGAATGGCCCTATGCACAACACCTATGACTCTCGATAGGGAAGAGGCTATTGTCAGTGTCTATTTTAACTGGGTGATAATAGTAGTAAAATAGTTGATAACAGGGTGTGTTGTCACCAGTGAATTAAAAAAAATGATAGAACCATCAGAAATCTGTTTTAAAAACAGCAGAGGTAAAAACAGAAAAAAATGTGCTTGTATCACAGGACTACCACACTCACCCTCAATGCCCCTTTTCTATCATTCCAAACACATACTAGAGACCACCTGTCCAAGACAGAATAGAGCAGTTACACTTTAGCAGAAACCTGAGGTCATTTTACACATCGAATCAAACCCCGTTCCCGTTGTGATGTACAAACACACATGCAAGCGCCAAACTACAGAGGCGAAAGAAGAGGTGAAATCTCAAAATCTGAGGATCTGACCGAAGAACTAGCTAGCCTGGAGAATAAACCTTTGAGTAAATGGAATGTTGATACACAACATATGAGTCTGAAATTCAAGCGAACAGGTGGGGATGGAAACATACATTTCAGAATGTAAATGTGAAAGTCATTAAAAGCTACAAGGCTCGGCCGGGCGCGGTGGCTCAAGCCTGTAATCCCAGCACTTTGGGAGGCCGAGGCGGGCGGATCACGAGGTCAGGAGATCGAGACCATCCTGGCTAACATGGTGAAACCCCGTCTCTACTAAAAAAATACAAAAAACTAGCCGGGCGAGGTGGCGGGCGCCTGTAGTCCCAGCTACTCGGGAGGCTGAGGCAGGAGAATGGCGTAAACCCGGGAGGCGGAGTTTGCAGTGAGCTGAGATCTGGCCACTGCACTCCAGCCTGGGTGACAGAGCGAGACTCCTTCTCAAAAAAAAAAAAAAAAAAAAAAAAAGCTACAAGGCAGAATGGAATTAGCATTAGAATGAGTGCAGGCAGAAACAAGAAGAGGCTCAAGAACCGAGCCTTTGGTGGCCCCGTGTTATAAGGATAAAGACAAAAAGGGGAAATAAACTGAGAAGGATCAGCCAGAAAGTATGAGGACAATCCAGGAAAGCTGGTGTCTTGAGTAGCAAGTGAAAAATGTATTGGAAGGAGAAAGAAATGGGGTCGGTATTCTATTCTTCTTCCTCGTTGCTACCTCCAGACCATTCATCTTCCATAAAAACTTGCATCTATGTACAATACTTCTACAGCACAGAAAGATGAAACATGGATGTGGATTTTGATTTTAGGTGTTAGAAACGTAGGGGTTGTTGAGTGCATTCATAGTAATAGATTCGATCCCAGAGTAGAGGTTGATTTTATTAGAATAAATCTAAGAGAAGAGTTGTAGGGAAAAAAACAAGTACAAGTAACTATTTCTTGGGGATTATTCTGTTTGAGAGTGGGGGAGGACATCGGCTGGAGAAGGATGTGGGTTAACATTATTTTTTTAAGATGAAAGAAACAAGAGCATGTTTATACACTGAAGGGAATGACTTATTAGTGAAGAAAAACGTGTGAATGCAGAGGAAAAATGGGAAACTTAATTGAATGATATTCATAAGTGGTTGAATAAGACAGAGTCTAATGCACTTTACGGGCTGGGCCCCAGAGAGGAGCATGACTGAGCCACCCACAGCAAAAGAAGAGAAGACGGAATGCACAGACCCATATTCAGTCCGTTGAGGGAGCCTGTAGGAATTTTCTGACTGGCTTCTATTTTCTATCTGAATCAAAAAATCAAGAAACCAGTTTGGTGTGAGAATGGAGGAGGAGGTGTTGGAAGTTGGAGGAGAGGAAAGGTGTGAAAGAGAAATGTGAAAGAGGAGAGTGAACAGGAAATATGTTATGCGTGTAGTTGCCAGGAGGTATTAGGAGCCCTTTTGGGGTTAGTGATCGTGAACTTAAAGTTGGACCTGCCAGCATGGATGTGCGTATTTCTCCAGCCCTGATTAGTTCCATAAAAGGTTGTACAAATGTAGGTATGGAAGAGGCAGAAAGTTGGTTATACTCAGCCCGTGATGTATTTTTTTCCAAGCAACCATGATGAAGCGAGGGGAGGATAAACATTTGGGGTATACACCAGGTAGTAACTGTGCTTAGGGGCCATGGAAATTATTCTGCGTGAAGGGAAAAGTGAATTGGCAAAAGAGAGAGTAAAGGTATGGTAGGATTAAAGGGTTGTGGGTTCCTGTGAGGTCAAAGGGTTCTAGAGGGAGTGAACTAGGAAGATGGTGTTTGGAGAGAAGGATACCTGGTCCTTGGTCATGACCACAACTAGGAAATGACCATGGGATCCGTGGCTGAGTTGAGTGAGGACAAGCTTATGAAAGGAGGGGATTCCCAGGAACTGAGAGGCCTGGCTGTTGAAAGGATCACCTACACAAGAATTCAGATTACTAAGAATAATAGCAACACAGAATGGGATCTGATAGCTGGTAAATGAACAGCAGTAAGGAGCAGGAGGAAGAAGATGTGTGATATTCACAGCAGGGTTTTCATGGAGGGGACAGTGTCAGAAAGCGGGAATGAGAAGTAGGGAATCACGCACCTTCTCTCTAGGTTTAGTAGAAGCCTGTGAAACAGAAGCAGCCCCACCATGGAAGCAGACATCCAGCTTCCTTCCATTGCCAAGTGCTCCATTTCCTCTACAACCCCCCGGCCAAGTTCCTGAGAAATGAAATGTGGTTGTCCAAACATTTGTTTTGAATCTTGTCATGCCAGCTTGTAATGAATGACTCCTCTGTCATGCTGTCACCCACAGTTCCATGGTCTGGAGTTGAGAGTGGGAGCTAGGAGTGGCTGGGGGTTGTGATTTGGTTATGATTTGGTTTTGCTATCTATGACCCCATAGAGACTGCTGCCTTGTTAATTAATGTGAAATTCTTTTCAGAAAAAAATCCTGCAGTTAGGAAGTTATGTTGCATGTAAAAACATGAAAAATATTCTACATTTTTTTTGATAAAATATATTATATTACAATTCTGTTTTTCTACCCAATTAGTATCTGGCCAACATGACAGTATCTTGCTCAGAAACAATCCAGTGAAAGGCAGTGTGTGAAACGAGAGTTCTACAGTGTTTCCTCCTTCCTTTGTCCTCCTGTTGGGACTTTTTGCATGCACAATGTTTATTTTGGCTAATCTTTAGTGGTAGCCTGTTAAGGCTGTGCCTCCAATGCTTCCAAACACTCAGATTGTTTATGGAGCATAAGAGCGATCACAATTAACTTGATTTGTATCTTTCTTAAATAGGGAAACATACTTAGCTAGAGACCAAGTAACTAAAACCAAATGTAATTGGAGTAATGTGTTTACAGCACACTTTTAGCAAAAAGAGATATTTACTACTTTCCAACTCAACACACACACACACACACACACACACACACAAATGTTCACACTGTATGCACATCCTACCACACATACACATAAAAGATTTAAGTGCTAAAAACAAAACAAATCAAAACAGTTATTTAATTACATAACTTTAAGTCTGCTGTACGATACAATGAATCTTGAAGTCTAGAATGTAAGTTTGGAAACTTAATCCTCAAAAAGAGTATAATCACTACATTTCCGTTGTTTAAGTCGGAAAAAGAACAAATGGAAGCAAATAAGAAAAGATGAAAACAGAATGCTGAGCTGTATTAAGTCATAGTACGTTAAACATACTGTTTCTTTAACAATACTATGTTTCATTGCAAGTTGTTGCACAAAGACTGTCATAGGAGCTAAACTGTGATGCGTTTTAATGAAGATATTGCATGGAATGCTAGCTGACTTCCTCTTCATATATTTGAAATTCTTTGCGGAATTACAACTTGTAATCGGAAACAGAACACCTGTTCTGGTCTAGACTTGTAGAAAAAACTGAATATTATAATATTATTCAATATTTCTTTACAGACAAATGAAATATATAACTGGAAAGTCAAGAGTTTGTGTATATGGTGCGGATGGAAACTTAGAGCTGATACTTAGAAGCCAAATAGGTGCGCAGCTCTGATCCTAACTTAATATATTCTTCTCTCCTTGCAGGGTGCATTGACTGGGAGCCTCAGGCACTCCTCCAGCAGGAAGTGAACTAGGATGCAACATCTGTTCTTTGTGCTCATCTAACATATATCCTTTGCTTCTTTTAGTTGTAGTTCAGTAGTAAACCTAAGTAAATGCAACCTCGAACCAAGATCAAATTGTCATTTCCCCCAACCATCCAGCCTAGATAAGCCATGTGTTTGTTCCCTGACGTCACTTGTAAAGCAAATGAAATACATATGCAGAGCTTTTGCTTACTATACTAGTGGAGTCTGAACATTGTACAAGCAAGTGCCTGCCAATTGCTTTAGGTGTTGCTGAGAAGTATAACAGTGGCCTGAGAACTGTGAAAAAGGGCACTTTCCATAATGACTTTGAACGGTAACATTCTGTTGAATAAGTTTGGGAAATAAGCATCAAGGCTCTTTCTTTTTGTGGAAGACAACAATTGGATCTTACTTTTCTACTTATTCTCTTGCAAATGAAATTGGTGAAATAAACACGTGAATCACTTAGTACTATTTATTTCCATTTGTCATGGTGGTTTTAGCTCGTGGAATCTCATTAGCTTTTCTCCCCATCTGCCATTAGCCTTTGTTCCTCTGCTGATATGTAACAACAATCTTTTAAATGTATTTGGTTTGTAAACATGGGATTTTTGTCTTGTGTTTATGCTACTGACTTTCATGTTAGACCATAAGAAATAATAACTAGAATTGTTATATAGAATAAGCAGTAATAGACCGGGTGCAGTGGCTCACGCTTGTAATTCCAGCACTTTGGGAGGCCGTGGCAGGTGGATCACGAGGTCAGGAGATCGAGACCATCCTGGCTAACATGGTGAAACGGCCTCTCTACTAAAAATACAAAAAATTAGCCATGTGTGGTGGCGGGCGCCTGTAGTCCCAGCTACTCGGGAGGCTGAGGCAGGAGAATAGTGTGAACCGGGGAGGCAGAGATTGCAGTGAGCTGAGATCACGCCACTGCCCTCCAGCCTGGGTGACAGCGAGACTCCGTCTCAAAAAAAAAAAAGCAATAAAAACTAGAATTGTTATGTAGAGCAATAATCACTAGAATTGTATACAGAATTGTTCCTTTTTCATTCACTTATTTATAACTGTTCATTAGAACTAAGGCAATAGTTATGTTCAGTAAATTAAAGACTACATAACATTTCCTAATGCAAAACAGTGAGGACATCCCACTAACTATCACAGTCGTCTATGAAAGTTTTCAGACTACTTGGTTTCATTGAAATGTTAATAATAGCTTTTTATTTGTTCATAATAACATCTCTTACATGATTCCTTTTGTTGTTCACTCAAGCAAACCAATATCCAAACATCAAGGTACCTTCAGACAACAACTCTGAGAGTCGTTCCCAGAAAAATTACATGCGGTAAAATTGTCTTTAAAAGAGAAAATATGCAAGGTCTCACAATGTTTAATTCTAACGTAAGCAAAGAACAAAATTTTGACCTTTAAAAAATTAACTCACTAAAAAAAAACTTTCCCACCTTTGTCTCCCAATTCATTACGAAGAAGCAAAAAGAAGCCAAACTATTGAAGCTAGTCCCCTGCAAGGAGACACTCTTTTATTGGGTGATTTTCCAAAAAATCCCTGGAAATCTGTGGTCTTAAAAATGTACGACCTAAGTATATCAATCAGAATGAGCATTTCTGAGGTTGATTTCAAATTTGTGAATAAACAGATAAATATTTGTCAACAATTTCAAATTTCTAGATCTTGAAATGTTTTTGATATACTGAAGAAGACAAATTATCAGTATTTCTTCATCGGCTGTTATATACTTTTGCTAATGTGAATGTTTTAGAGGACAAAAGGAAGATGGTGCAGAGACAATTTTTTATAACTTTTTCCCCACCATTGCCAGCAGTCTATGATTTCTTTTTTATGTCCATTTATTTGGCAGGAGTTGCTAATTTTATTGTTGCCATTTTTTTTCCATGAAGAGCTGGAAGATAAAGCTATTCTTTAGTTTTCTTATCTGCAAATGGCATCCCATGGGTCCTTAGCAAAGCACAAAAATGAATTTCAGATACCTGCCATTATTCTGCTGCTGTCCTTAAAATAACCTTCAAAGTTGCAAATATTCTCATCCAAAATGGGATGCAGATTCATGACCTAGTCAAGAGATTAGTGAAATACTTAAACAATTGGAAAAAATCATAGCTGCAGTCACAGTATTATCTATATAATAGACCATTTAATCAGGAATGAAACAACAGGCATATTTTGAATATGGAGGAATTCGAAAGAATCACATGTCCTAATTTCAATGCCTATTACTTAGCTACAGTAATTAAAGTAATGTGTTACTGGCACAAAGACAAACAAATAAAACAATGGAAAAGATGAGAGAGCCTAGGAATATACCTTCACTTATATGATTAAATTATATTTGATAAAATTGCCAAGACTACTGAATGTGGAAAGGGTAGTGTCTTCAACAAGTGATGCTGGAAAACTAGATATTCACATGGAAAAGAGTGAAGTTGGAACTTTATCTTTCACTATACACCAAAATAAGCTCAAAGTGGATTAAAGCCCTAAGTATAAGACCCAAAACTATAAAATTTCTAGATGAAAATATAAGGGAAAACCTTCATGACGTTGGACTTGGCAATAATTTCATGTCTATGACACTAAAATACATACGACAAAAATTAAAAATAAACAAATGGGATGACATCAAACTGAAAGTTTTTGTAACTAAAGGACTCAATAAGCAGAATGGAAAGACAATCTATGGAATGGGGGAAAATATTTGCAAGTCATATATTTGATGAAAAATTAATGTCTGGAATATATAAAGAAATACAATGCAACAACAGAAAATAATAAAACACTAATTACAAATTGCCAAAAAACTTGAATAGACATTGCTACAAAGATGATATATTAATAGCTAGCAAACATATAAAAAGTACTCAACAGCACTAATCACTGAGAAAAGTAAATCAACAAGATATCAACAAGATATCACGACATGCCCATTAGGATGGCTACTATGTAAAACAACATCAACAACAAAACAAACAAACAACCACAACAGAAATCACAGAAAATGAATCTTGGTGAGGATGTGGAGAAATTGGAATTCTCTTGCACTCCTGGCAGAATTGTGTAATGATGCAATCATCATGAAAAACAGCATAGAGTTTCCTTAAATAATTAAAAAGAGAACTAGCATATGATCCAGCAATCTCATCTTTGGGTACTTATCCAAAATGATTGAGAACAGGGACCTGAAGAGATATTTTTACATCCATGTTCTTAGCAGCACTATTTGAAATAGCCAAGATGTGTAATAACCACAAAGTCTGTGATGGATACATAAAGCAGAATATCATTCAGCCTTAAAAAGGACAAAAATCCTTTGCTACAACATTGAGAAACCATCGGGACATTATGTAAAGTGAAATATGCTAGTCACAAAATGACAAATATTGTGTGATCCAATGTACATAGTATTAAAAAAGTCCAAGTTATAGAAACAGAATGTGGAATGGTGGTTACCAGAGGCTGTGGGCAGAGTAGAACAGGGCTGCTTAATAGGTATAAACTGAAATTTGCAAGATGAAAATGTATGGAGATGTGTCTCACCACAATGAGAATATACTTAACATTACTTAACTGTACACTTGGAAAATGGTTAAGATGGTAAATTTTATGTGTTTTCTGCCACAATAAAGAAATAGAAATATATGAAGTAAAAACTGATAGAACTGAAAAAAAGAACTAGACAATTCTTCAAATATGTGCTGATATTTTAACATTCAGCCTTATTAACTGATAAAAGAAATAGAAAGTTACTAAGAATATAGAAGACTTGAACAACTGTATCAATCAAATTAATCTGCTTGACACCAAGAATACTCCTTGTAACAAATTTCACATTATTCTCAAGTTCACATGTAACATTTACCAAAATAGACCATATTATGGACAATAAAACAGGTCTTAATTTATTTAACATGATTCATACCACATAAGATATGTTCTGTGATGAAAGTAAAATTAAATAAGAAATAAATAGCAGAAAGATATATGGACATTCCTGAATTATTTGGGTATTACATAACATACTTCAAAACAATCCATGTGTCAAATAACAAACCAAAATGGAAATATTAAAATATGTGAACTGAATGAAAATAAAAATGCATCATGTTAGAATAAGTAGGATACCACTGAAGCAGTGCTTAGCTGAATATATAGTACTAAACATCTATATTAGAAAAAGAGCTCCGAATTATTCACTTCACCTTCCAACTTAAGAAACTAGGAGAGAATCACCAAATTAATCGCAAAATATATAGAATAAATAAAACAGTAAATATCCGATAGTAATCAATAACAAAAATACAAACAATAGAGAAATTCAAAAAAGTAAAGATAAATCTTTGAGTCAATCAATAATTAATAAATCTCTAGCCAGAATTATGTGAAAAAAAGCACCAAATTTCCAAAGAATGGAAATGGCATTACTAAAGATCCATAGATATTAGGTAATAAAAAACAACATTGTAAACAACTGTATGCCAGGAAATATGACAACTTCAAAAAATGAACACACTTATTGAGAAAATACAACAATAGTCACTCAAGAAGAGTTAGATTACTTGAAGTACTCTACATTGTAGTTAAAAACCTGCCCCCACCAAAATTCCAGACCCAGATGATTTCGCTGATGAATTATATCAAATATTTTTGGAAAAATGACAACTCTACCCAAGTTTTCCCAGAAAATTTAAAAGGGGGAACCACTTCCCAACACATTTTGTGGCCTGGATTTACTCTGATATCATAACCAGACAATTATATTCATAGAAAATAAAGCATAGACTAATATTCATCATGAGCAAAAATGAAGAAGTTCTAACAAAATTATAACAAATCAAATTCAACAATATACAAAAATAATGACATATAAAAAGTAGGAGATATTTATTCTAAGAATTAAGGTTTGGTTTTATGTTTGAAAATTAATCTGAAATTACACACATTTATAAACTGAATTTCCTGATAAGTGTTCTTAGAAGAGTTAAGATAGACACATCTCAATCTGAAAAATGGCATGAGAAATGCCTAGAGCTAACATCAAACTTAGTAGCGAAAGATTGAAACTTTTTTCACTAAGGTGAGGAGCAAAACAGATTCAACTCTCACCAGTTTTATTTAACATTTTACCGGAATTTTTAGTCAATGAAATCAGGAAAGAAAAAGAAAAAAAATCACCAAGATTGGAAAGGAAGAAATAGTACTATATGTACTCATTAAAACTCTAGGCTGTGTTTTTTGGAAATTAGTGAACTGTTTCCAAAATAAATATAGAAATGCAAAGCATCTAAAATAGAATATGTTCAATAAAAAAGACAAAGTTGTACACCTAACATTATTAGATTTCAAGACTTATCATATGATGACAAATATGAGACCAAGAGAATAAATAGATATTCCAGAAGTAGATCTATACACTTACGAACAATTAATTTTTGACAAAGTTTTACAGAAGATTAAATGGAAAAAGGTTAGCCTTTAAATAAATGGTGCTCGACTAATTGGATATCCATATGTAAATAATGCATCTCTAATTCATACCATGCCTTATGTAAAATATTAACTCAAATAAGATTTAAGAGTTAAGTCTAAAACTACAGAAATTCTAAACAGAAATAAGTTATTTGTGACTTTAGAGAAGGCTCAGATAAATAATAGAATAAATTGATATGTTGTAATTCATCTAATTCATCAAAATTGAACTGCCCTTCCAAAGGTACCATGAATGAAAAGACAAGCTGCAGACTGGGAAAAACCATTCATCAAGCTATATGTGTAACGTCTAATAAAGAACTTGCATTCAAAATATTTTAAAAAATATTCTCAAAACTTAAAATAACAAACAACCCTATTAAAAGATGGGTAACTGATTTGAATAGACACTTCATCAAAGAAGAAATGTGGATAGCAATAGGCACATTAAAAGATGTTCAATGTACTTAGTTATTAGAAAAAGTCTAAATGAAGTGCACAATGTGACAGCATTATACACCTATTTGAATCAATTTCAAGACACTGTCCACACTAAATTTGGTGAAGAATCCTGAGAGAACTGGAATTTTCACACTACCGGTGAGAAGATAAAGCCATGGAGTTACTTTAGAAAATAGTTTGATGGTTGCTTAACATTTTAAATACATACCTACCTAAGGATTTATTGATTCCCATTCTAGGTGTTTCCCCACCGGAAGTGAAAGCATATGTCCATGCAAATATTTGTACATACAAATTCATACCAGTTTTATTTTTAACAGTGCAAATTAGGAAACAACCCAAATGTTCATTAACAGATGACTGAATATAAAAACGGTAGCACACCCATGTGATGAAATACTACCAAGCAGCAAAAATGAAGGAAGTATTGATACACTCAACTATGTGAATGAATCTCAAAAAACAAACAAAAAAAATCATTCTAAATGAACTAAGTTAAACAACAAAAAGTACACTGTATAGTTCCATTTACACAAAGTTCTAGGAAATGTAAGGTAATAGATAAGGCCAGGAAGTAGGTCAGTGGTTGCTTTGGGAAGGGGCAGCCAGTATCAGTTTTAAGGGGTGAACATATGCCAAAACCTATTAAGTGGTACATTTTAAACATGTAAAATTTATTTTGTATCCATTTTTTCTTAATATAGCAGTTAACAAAATGATAATTTTAACTACATTTATGACAATATTTTGGTCTGTGCTTCATGAACAATTAGCTGAATGATGGCTCAAAAATCTCCTTTTGACATGTGATCAGATGAAAGAAGATAGTAGATGCTGCAACATGTGTGCCAGTGGAGAATTTGTAATTCTTGCCACATAATGTAACTTAAAGTTTACCAAGAGACTATCTGGTTTAATGTAATAACCAAATGATCTTTTAAAGACATTCATACTCTCACTCACTCTTCTGCACTCATCAAATATTTAATTAGAGGCATGCTTTCTGAAACGTGTATGCATATTATGTTCTAAAAAATCAGATGCAAATTTTGTCTTTATGCTCTCATAGAAAAGGATGTTACACAAAGTATATACAAACAACGAAGTCGTTTTAAATCCTTAAAATACATAACAGAGAGCTTGATACACAGGATATACTTAACAACAATATCACATCATAAACAAGAGTGATCAAAGGATAGATCCAGTATCATGGGGCGTTTAGAGAAGGAAGATCTGTGTGTGTGTGTGTGTGTGTGTGTGTGTGCAGAAAGAGTATATTTGAGGGGAAGTACTGAGTGTCTAGAAAGCTTCCTGAATTGGATGACTTTGTGAACCAACTGAACACTGCCCTACAGCACAGGACTACAGGTAATATGAAGATGAAGCTGGGTAAATGGATCAGAAGAAGAAAAACAGATTTAGGTCTGAATTTTATATTTTTCCTTTTTTTAAAAAAAAAAAAATTGATTTCCCTTCCTCTTCATTGTAATCTTCATTAGTAGAATAGAAAATAAATTGAAAATAAATAATTAAAATGACAGTTTTATGGCATACATCAAAAAATGGAGATTTGTAAATTAATTATATATGAGAAGATAGCTACCTGCTCTTAAAAAATAAGAAAAAAGTACACAGCCATCACATAAAAAGTTTCCCATACCAGCTTTTTTCATAACTTGCACAGCTTCTTCCTTTCATCACTGGACTCAGTTTTCCACTGTCCTGACTCCAGTTTAGGATACAGTGCATTCAGTGCAGTTTCTAGCCATAAACTCTAGAGTATAGAAAAAGATTCACATTACTCTGGGCATTTGGTTCAGGAGTTTACCTTGGGTTTTAGGTTGGATGTTTTTACTCGCAAATGTTTATAAACCTGCTACTCCATGCAACTCACTGTTCTAGCACTAGATGAGAAATGCCAAAGAGTGAAAACACTTTCACCATCAATGGAGACTGCAGTAGACAAATACAGATGGTAGAGATAACACACCTACAATGTCGAAGAGGAAAAAAGTACTGAGTAAAGAACAGGCTCACTTCAAGGTTTTGCTTGCACCTTGTGGAGGTTCTAATTCCTTTTGCATCTCCTAGAGGTGTTTACTAGCTTCTATATGCATGTATTACCACACCATGAAGTAGTGTCTATATACTTGAGAGATGATACTTCATGCTTCTATTTCTTAGGACTCTTTTTTAAAGGTTTAATGTTTGAAAATGTTAGTAGGTGTTATACGACTGCATATGTTAAGTGAATGTCCCTTGCGTAGTTGAATGGTGTGGGAGTGCACTGTTAAACCATCTGGTTAGTCCAGTTGAAAAATCCCTCTTACTTGATGAGATGGGGATGTAGGCTGAGGAGCTGGCCTGGTTGAAGAGCTGTGGGAACACCCTCCTCCTTCCTTCCTTATTTCTTCTGAGGTGGGAATGTGATGCTCCAAAACACATTTCCTCTCTTTTCAGTTCCTTCTGTCTTTTTCTTAAGCTTAATAGTTCTGTGTTCTGGAAACTATTTCATTGGTTTTTGATTTTATAGTCCTCTCTTTAGTCAAATGTACACAGCCAAGGGTACTGAGGAGTAAACCAAAGTAGAACAATGTTACACCCCTTTCAAATTCATTCACACCTTCACCAGAGTGATGTTTCACAGGTTTTAATATTATCAGGTGACTTTCCTATGTAAAAGCACCTACTCACTCTCCATGACAAAGTCCAGCTCTTTGGCATAGCTTGTCCATATCCTTACCTCCCTACCTTTCCAGGTGTCTTTCCCATAGCCTTCTTTGTAGAATTCACTGCAGCCATACTGCTTTCCTAATGGCCTAACTGCCTTCCTTCTGCCTGCCGAAAAGTGTACCAGGCTCACTCGTGCCTTTGCTTCCTCGGATGCCTCCCTAGATCACGTTTTTACCTCCCTTGTTCATCTGGTTCTCCCCACCCTCCTACTTCAAGACTTGTCCTTCTAGGTCAGCAAATCTGGAGAGCTTCTCCTCTTGCTCTAGGGTGAGCCAAGTGCCTCTTTGCTCCCTTTGCCCAGTGTACACACTCTTGAAGCAATGCGTGATATTATGTTACTCTGTTAAATCACAGGTTATATCTTGGCATCTGTGCCTGGCACATAACAGGCACTCAGTAAGTATTTATTGGGCTGAAGTGAAATAGATAGTGTTTTAGGTAATCAAGTACAAAGCAGAGGTTTAAGAGACTAAATAGCTCAGTGTGATCATCTGTGTCATAGATTGTAGTAAAAATAACCTGTGAAAAGTGACTGATTATTGACAGGTAGCCTTGGGTATGCAGCTCAAATAGGCATTATAAAATAAAAAAGCATAATATTCCTCGTATTTTCAAAAAAACCTTCTGGCTTACTCAAAAGGTAAGTGTTCTTTAAACAACTTCAATGGAAAAGGAGTTACTTCCAAATCCTTGTAGAACTCCTTCTCAAGCCTGGAATAAAGCAAGGTCTACAGAGACAAAGTATAAATAAAACCATGATGCTGAGCTGGTACCACTATTGGGCTGCTAAGCAGTGCTAAGCATTGCCTTCAGATGAGTTACCTAGACAGATTCCACAACTATAAAGTGAGACGAATAATAATACATAAAACCCTAAGCAGTTGAGTAGATTAAATTAAATTATTTATGTAGAGCAATTAGAACAGTACTATACCTTATAATATTTAAAACAGAAATGTAAATTCTGCTTTTTTTCCAAGGGTCAACTCCACACAGTTTTGCAATGGACCCTTCTCCAGCCCTCCAAAAGCTGAATATTGTTGTGTATCATATCCAAATTCAGTATCATCAGGGCATAGAGTAAGTGCCAACTGTAAGGCCATAGCTATACGTCCACTCCGCTGAAATACATTGTGTACCTTCATTCTTAGATTTGGGTCATTGCATTTCATCCTCTAGAGTGAGAATAGACTGCACGTTGGAGAGGTCAGGGAAATTATGTCTTTCTATGTCTAGCCCTTTATAGGTCTGATCATTTGAGTGCTTGACACCATCTATCCACTTATCTATCCATACAATAATAAAACACGGGAGTAAAGTAGCTCTTATCTCTAGTGGGAGAGTGCATATATTTTATATGTCAGTTCTTTAAAAGGGGAAATTCTTTCGGAGCTTCAGAAAATATCACGGAAGACTTAAAGGAATGTTTGGGAAGAACATGCCTGAGTATTACCTACTAGAATTACAATTTTACTGCTTTAAAGTAATTATAATTTTCATTGCAGGATCTATTAAAAAGGCTTTTACCTGACAGTAATTCTTCTTGTACTTACAGGTCATTATTACAATGAAGGGAAGAAAGGAAGACATGAAGGGGAAATGGGACTATTTACCAAGTGTATCTGCGTAGACTAAAGGAGACAAGAGGAAGTACTGAGCACCTTGATTCCTGCAGAAAATTAATATGAAGCATAAGAATTCTTCCCCAGCTTCTCATAAGCCTGCTTATTCAAAGGGTGAGTAGTTGATATTATTTTACATCCCATTCATATTTCTTTACTAGATAATTTTATTTCAAATCTAGTCTTAATTTTTTCTGAACCTTCTAGGATATATAACATTTTATATGATCATTTATGCCATCAAGAATGGAGATTTATATTCTTTTCTATTCACATGTTTATATAAATCATTGAGCACCTCTAAATGCCAGATTCTGTAATTTTATATATTGTTAATAAGTATCTTCATGGCTGGGCATAGTGGCTCATGCCTGTAATCCCAGCACTTTGGGAGGTCGAGGTGGGCAGATCATCTGAGATCAGGAGTTTGAGATCAGCCTGGTCAACAGGGTAAAACCCCGTCTCTACTAAAAATACAATAATTAGCTGGGTGTGGTAGGGTGCACCCATAGTCTGAGTTACTAGGGAGGCCAAGGCAGGAGAATCGCTCAGACCTGGGAGGCAGAGGTTACAGTGAGCCAATGTCGTTCCACTTCACTCTGGCCTGGGTTCCAGAGTGAGATCCCGTTTCAATAAATAAATAAATAAATAAAGTATCTTAATGACAGACATTTAAATATATATAAATATTTCCACTTATATATGGGAAGAGAGATCTGAAATTTTAAGCAACTTTTATCCAAAAAAGCTTTTTTTTCCCAAAGTTCCTCCAACATCTGTAAAAGAAGTAAAGTCACTTATAGATCTATCTTACTTCAGAGCCTGTGTCTTCCTCTACCATACAACACTGCATGTTCACAGACACAGAAGCCTTTTACATTTCTAAAATAAATAAAACATCCGAACTTCAGTTTTAAAAAAATGCATTCTACAGATCCACCATAGACTAAACGACCAAACATAGTCAGAGGTGTTTACTTGTTTGTTTTGGTCCTAAGGAAATCTTCAAACTGCCCTAGAACCTCGTGTATCCAATGAGTGCAGTTTGGACATTGAATGAATGGTGATGTTAAATGACCTATGGAGCAAGATGTAGGAACACGTTCAAGAGTAAATAACATATTTGGCTTCCGAGGTATAAAAAAGGAGGGAGACTTTCTCAGGACATTTGGGTACCCAGTGCTTCATACTCAGGAGGTTTTCTATCTTCAAGTCGTGAAATAAACTATGCTTTAAAGAAATGCTGCATCAGCAGAAAGTGTTTCAAATATAAGGAAATTGTCATAGCTTTGGAATTATGTCAAATATCATTTTAACTAAGAAAGCCATTTTCTTTCCATATGTTTATCCAGAAGAAAATTTGCTGGACAAAATAAATATAGAACAACTTAATGTGTAGTCATTAATGTTTCGATCAGCAGTTACTATGAAATATGAATAATCTAAAAATCATTTTAGCCATTTGTTTTTAATAAATCTCATTTGTGATTGATTTATTAAAAACAGGGCCTCCAGAAGAAAGAAATTTAATACCTTTCCTCCATCATTATGAAGGCACTAATACTGACGTAACTAAAATTAGATGGCAGCTTGTGGGAGGAAGAGATGATGTAGAGATGGTGTGTAACCTGGGTAAACAGTCTCTCGACTGTCTAGAGTTGGCTGTATGAATCTGTTGTTGGCTCCAGTTGTAAGAACTAAGGTTTGTATGTAAGGGCAAACATCCTTAATTTGCTTAGCAAGTCGTATGTATTTGATGGACCGCTGATGTTTTGTTTGTTGTGTGTTTTTTGAGACGGAGTCTCACTCTGTTGCCCAGTCTGGAGTGGAGTGGTGCGATCTCAGCTCACTGCAACCTCCACCTCGCAGGTTCAAGTGATTCTCCCACCTCAGCCTCCCAGGTAGTTGGGATTACAGGCACCCACCATCACGCCTGGCTAATGGCTAATTTCTTTTTTTTTTTTCAGTAGAGACTGGGTTTCACTATGTTGGCCAGGCTGGTCTCGAACTCCTGACCTCGTGATCTGCCCACCTCGGTCTCCCAAAGTTCTGGGATTATAAGCGTGAGCCACTGCACCCAACCCTGATTTTTAAAAGGGATTCTAGAATTTCAGTTGAACATGTGATTTTGAAGCAGCTTCATATCGAATAGGGAAATCAGAGTAAGTAAACCACTACAGGAAAATCAGGAAGGCAGGCTCCAATGTATGTTTTCTGTGTATAGCCTACTTTAATAAGGAAATAGAAATCATAAGAGTAGCCTTTATCTAGTGGCCTAGAACTTGATTATGAAAAGTGTTACTGAAGACAAAGGAAACATGACCTCATGCCAGTGTCCGGGAGCCTTACAGGAACGGAAAGGACCCAAGTGGAACAGCTGGTAACTGAAACTCATCTCATCAATTTCAAGTGTAGTCCCTCTTCCCAATTCGCCAGAGAAAACACAGTCAGCTTTGCATACAGTGTCTGGTGTCGGAATGACTAAACAACTGGCTTCCATCCCTTCAGGATCGTGGACAGAGAGCCAAGCCGTACAACCAGTATGCCCGCCCGGTCAGCTGCGAGTCAGACAAGATGAAGAATGCCTGACATTATGGGTCACTGCTTTGAAGTGTTCAGAGGCCAGAATAGTTCAAAATAATTGTGTTAATTATTAAAAGTAGAAGAAGTAGAAGCCAAAATTATGCCTGCCTGTATTTTAGTTTTGAATGTGTGGAGATCAGAAATTAAAAAAAAAAAATTATGAGTTTCACCTTTTAAACTTTGAGAAAAGACCGTAAGAACCAGTGTTTTCGTAAATCATCTTCAACAGTAATTTACTCATAAAAAGAATATAACTCATGATACCGTGTAAACAAAAGGCTAATAAATGCTGGTGTAAATAAGATTAAAGGAGGACAAAGATTAAGGAAAGTAGCACATATCAAAAAACAAATAAATGAGAAATTTTCAGAGCTTGAATATACAAACAGGCACATCAAAAGAGGTTCAGTGGAAACCTAATGCAATGAATGGGACAATTCATGTTTTTAAACATCCCCTGGAACCACAGAAAATACCAACAGAAAAATCTGGTCACGTACAAGAGATAAGAGTCAGGGGTCCATGGGTGTTCTTCTTAGATGACAAGGACACTTCAGTTTTATGGCATTGCTCCCACACATCCATAACCCAAGTTTCATCATGAGCAAGCCTCAGCCAAAGAAAAATTGAGATGTATCTTACAACGTACCCGTTCAGGCTCTTTAAAAATGTCAAAGTTGGCCGGGCACCATGGCTCCCGCCTTTAATTCCAGCACTTTGGGAGGCCGAGATGGGTGGTTCATTTGAGGTCAGGAGTTTGAGAGCAGCCTGGCCAACATGAAGAAAACACAACTGTACTAAAAAAACATACCAAAATTAGCCAGGTGTGGTGGTGTGGGCCTGTAATCCCAGCTACTTGGGAGGCTGAGGCATAGGAATTGCTTGAATCCATTAGGTGGAGTTTGCAGTGAGCAAAGATCTTGCCACTGTACTCCAGCCTGGGAGACAGAGCAAAACTCAATCTCAAAAAACAAAAGCAAAAACAAAAAAGCCAAAGTCGTGAGAAACAAAGTAAGACTAAGGAACTGTCACAGATTAGAGGGGTCTGAGGAAACATGAAAGTTAGATGAAATAGGGTATGCCACTCAAAGTTCTAGAACAGAAAGCAAGACATCAGTTGAACAACTAAAGAAATACAAATAAAGTCTATTTTAGTTATTATTGTTGTACCAATGTTCGTTTCTTAGTTGTAGCAAATAAAACATCATTATGTAAGATGGCAATTTTAGGAAAAGTGGGGGCAAAGATATACAGTAATACTTTGTATTATCTTAGAAACTATCATCAATATTTTAATATAAAATTATTAGAAATTGTGTCAGGAACACTGGATGTTAGAAGACAATGGAGGAATGCCTCAAAAATTCTACAGAGAACTTATTTTCAATCTATCATCATAACATCAATCAAGTATGAGCTTCAAATTATGATATTTTATAATACGAAAATATTTCTGAAAATTTACCTTATACAAATATGTTCTTAGAAAATTACTTCAGGATGTGCTACAGTCAAACAGAGGGATAACCTAAGAAAAGGTATAGTGTGAGATATAGAAAAATATATAGACATAATTTAGAGAAATAATAAAACGAAATCCTATGATAATAAAAATTTCAATGAGAAATTCCAAGAAAATAAAAAAGCTGTGTATAAATGAAAACACTATATAACCATTATTTCCTTCTTGACTTTTACAAGAACAGCATTTACTTAGCTACCGCACTGAAATCACTATTCATTAATTTTAAGTAAACTGGCATTGAGAGTTTTTAAAAAACATATGAAGATATACAATATAATCAAGAAACGACTATGTTTATTTCAGATTCAAACATTTTAACCACAAAGAACAAACCAACCTCAACTGAGAGAAGGCTTGATTTAGGTAAGTAAAGATTTGGATTTGAGGCAGTGAATATAGGAGTCATTGGCAAAGTTTGGGAAAAGACTGGTGGGCTTTGCGAGGCAACATGACCTCTCCATGAGAATTGTGAAAATAATATAGATGTGGAATCCTGTAACAATGGCAATTAGTGAAGTGGTGACATGGAAATAAAGAGAAATGGCCCAACATGATCATTTTTAGAAGGAAAAGCATTGAAACTTTAGAATGAGATTATGAAAAAAAAGAGGATGAGAAATTGTGTTTCCAAGGTTTATTGCAAAAGCTGTCGTGATGGCATACCTCAGATAGAAATGAATTATTTTAAAGGAAACAAGCTTTTAGAGAAAGATAATGAATCCAATTTTGAACACGTTGAATTCAAAGTGACAATCCATCATCCATGCAGACTATCATGTAGACAGATAACCAAATAGGATAGAAACACCCACCATATAATAAAACCACAGGTGCACTCATTGAGTGAACCAGCACAGATAAACTATACTCTAGGGCCTCTCATATCTGGGAATAGTAAGACTCAATGAAGGCAGTAAGGGGAAGTTAAAAAGAATAAGATTAACTTGGGAATTCAAGAAGATCTTCTTCTTTGGCTTCCATAAGATCCTAGACTGTTTCTATGAAGAAGTCACTATTCAGCCATGGCCCAGAACGGTGATGGCCGAGAGCAGGGCCGTGGTTTGGTGCTCAGAGACCATTTGCCCTCTAGGAACAATTGATGGAGAGAATAAATTGGGGAAAGAATAAATATAGGGCAGTTGAAGGAGAGAATAAATTGGAAACCAAGAATGCCACGGCTGAAAGGGAAGGAGCAGGCAAGTTTGCACTTTTGAGGAGAAATTCTAGGAAGGGATTTCCCCACATTTCCATGTTAGTTCAGAAGCATTTGACATGCTATAGAGAAAGATGGATTTTTTAAAATGAATAAATGAGATAATTAGCATTTTTGGCATTTTTAGTAAAGAAAGATTTCGTTTTCAAGACCAAAACTTAAACAGCAATATTTAGCAGAAAAAATGTTTGTCAAATTCCTGCTGAATTTGAAAGCAACAACATATTAAAGCTTTCTCTTTTTTCCTGCAATAGTTGATGTTCACAACATAGTATCCTTCTTGCTCTGGTGGGAATATGCTCCCCCTTGCCCTCATGGGAATATGTTCCCCCTTATCATAGTGGGATGCATTCTAAGACTGCCAGTAGATGCCTGAAACCATGAATAGTACCAAGCCCTACACATACTGTGTTTTCATCGTATACATACACGTGTGATAAAGTTTAATTTATAAATTAGGCGTAGTTAGAGATAAACAATAATAGCTAACAATAAAATAGAATAATTATAATATACTGTAATAAAAGTTGTCTGATGGGGCCTTTCTTTCAAAATATCTTATTGTACTGTACTCACCGTTTTTTGATGATGTGAGAAGATACTATGCCTATGTGATGTGATGAAGTGAGGTGAATGAGAAAGGCATCACGATGCAGGGTGGCCTACTATTGACCTAATAAGCAGGTTGTGTCTGCAGCATGGAGACGCTGGAAAAGGGATGATTCACCTCAAGGGAAGAATTGAATGGGACAGCAGAGATTTCATCGTGTTACTCAGAGCAGCGCACAATTTAAAACGTAGGAATTTTTTATTTACAGAATTTTCCATTTAATATTTTGAAAAGACAGTGTGCCACAGGTAATTGAAACTACAGAAAGTGAAAGTCCAGATAAGGGAGAACTACTGTATTCTTAGAGCTAAATTGTATGTCATTGGAATATTATTGATAGTTTAATCAAAGCACAAATTAGATCAACATGGGTGGTACTATTAGGAAAGATATTAGATTTTCAATTCAAACTCACATCTTTCAAAGAAAAATATTTTGAGTCTCTGCTATGAGATAGATACTGAGGAATGGTGTAGATATGTATTAGTCTATTTTCATGGTGCTAGTAAAGACACACCCGAGACTGGGCAATTTACAAAAAGAAAGAGGTTTAAGAGACTCACAGTTCCACGTGACTGGGGAGGCCTCACAATCATGGTGGAAGGCACGGATGAGTAAGTCACGTCTTACATGGATGGCAGCAGGCAAAGAGAGAGAACTTGTGCAGGGAAACTCCTGTTTGTTAAAACCATCAGATCTCATGAGACATAGTCACTATCATAAGAACAGCACAGAAAAGACCCACCCCATGATTCAGTTACCTCTTACCAGGTTCCTTCCACAACACATGGGAACTGAGGGAGTTAGAGTTCAAGATGAGATTTGGGTGGGGACACAGCCAAACTATATCAAGATAGCAGCAGAAATAAGCAGAAAATGAGTGATTTTAAAATTACTCAGCTTATTACTGATATTCTGATTTACATTCCATAAGAGACAATTACATTCTACACCTAATGCCGAAGTTTTTACATTTCAAACTCTAGGATCGAGAGCTGCCCAAGAACCATTGCCAAAAAGTTACAGGGAGAGCCTCAGCGTTTCTTTGGACTCTCCAGTTCCTCCCTTCTCCTCTCTCTTTCCTTGCTCTTCTCTCTCCATCATTCTTCCCAGGTTTCCCCAGTGCTGAGGACTCAGCTTCCATGAAGTTACCTCAGAGACTTTCTATCCATAAGGTATTATTGCACTGTGTCTCAGAGGAGAGGAGGGAAGCCATCTGGAGAAGGTTCAGTGCACCTCAGCTGTGTCTATTGCCTGTCCATTGCTCCTGCTTCCTGATCCCTGCCAGGGGCACACCTGGAGAAACTTAGGAAATCCTTCAGAAAACAATGCAGAGAAGACCCACCAAATATAAACCATTCAGTGTGCCCTGTCATAGGTTCAACCCAAATCTTGTTTCAAGTTACAGATAGAGAATTGCAGTGCTTCTTATTAGCTTTGCGAGTTTTATTCATGCTTCAGAAAGTTGCTAAACAGTGTAAATGACTATTTGGGAGAAGAATAAAAGAACTACTCAGAAAATCTGAGAAGGGTTCAAATAAATTTCAGTGCACTTTGATTCTTCCTTTACAAATACAAAGGATGTATGGTCTTTTGCATCAGCCAGGGTGACCACTGGGAAGTCAGAGTTTATCTATATCCATCTGCACATTTATTACAACCACACACAGCATTTATCATACTTGTATTCAGACATGATGCTATTATTATTTTCCACTGGCACGGCTTTTAAACCCCAAAGCATTAGAGATAGATAGATAGAGATATTTATATAATGATACAATATACAATGATGGAATATATATGTAAATAAAATTTCTTTATTTATAAAGAAATTCATATAAATGAATATATTATATATTATGTGTAGTTGTATAAAATTATATATTATAAATTATATATTACATGTAATTTATATATATTTATAATTATATTATATATAATTATATAAAAACTTCATATATTATAACATAATATATAATTTATAACATATAATTTATGTATAATATATAATATATTATATATAATGTATATATACATACATATTTCCACATTAGCGGAAACACTAATGTGATTTTAAAAGACTATCATAAACTCACTGAAAAGAAAAAGTTAACAGTTTGTTTCCAAGACTTGGGGACATCAGTTGGAATAACGTTTCTTCCATAGAATTAAATGCATCTCTGGTGTCTTGGAAAGGCAATTCCTCTCAAATGGGTAAAGTGGTTATACTAACTCTGTATAAAAATGAACACAAAGAATCTAACAACTTAAAATATCCCATCTTTATTCTATAGCTGTAAGCTCAGAGAGAAAATGATCCCACTATTTTATGGGAGTAGACAAACAC
Organism: Rhinopithecus roxellana; assembly: GCF_007565055.1. NCBI lineage: Eukaryota > Metazoa > Chordata > Mammalia > Primates > Cercopithecidae > Rhinopithecus > Rhinopithecus roxellana. Next base: position 7,296,578 of record NC_044566.1, read on the forward strand.
TTTATTGAGGGTTTTTTATGTATCAGACACTGTGTACATTTTGCCATGTTGTCCAGATTTTATTAAATGCAGTCCTTTTCCTTTTTAGTGTCACCATTCGGAGGTTTTTCTCAAGTCACTCTGGTGCTCCATGAGGTCTAATCCCCTTTAGTGTGACACATATGCTGATATTATGTAAGTGTGTGTGCATATGTACACTGACACACATCGTTTGCATCTGTAAATTTTTTTTTACCCAGTTGCCTCATAAAAGATTAAAATGGAAGATTACACTCCATTCAGAGTTTTGACAATGCCTCAATAATAAATCAGTTCTCATCATTTGAAGAACTATGAGGTGGAACAAAAACTGATTTGAGATTCATACCGTTGTATACCTACTCTTTAAAAAAAGATGCAATTTACACATCTGCAAATCTTAGGAAATGGCTTAGAGAATTTGCATGATTTGGGCACATGAAGCCATTTTAGCACATCAGTTCCTTCCTTTCATCTCTGACGGGGGTAGGAAGGATACAAACATATTTTTTGCAGATGATGTGAGTTATTGACGGGCATAAATAGCAACTCACACTAAATGCTTCAGAAATGTGCTTTTTAATTGAGTGAAGATGGAATAAAAAATATGCAGGAAAAAAATCCTGTTTTGTGAGAGCTAAAGATACAGAATTAGATACACTGTTAGTGAGTGTGTGTGTATGTGTGTGTCATAGCTAATATTATAATTTTTGGTTGGTCTTCCTTGTTCATTTAATGTTTATAGCATTTGTTGAGGGATTTTTACTGAATGATGACAAAATAATGAAGCAGATTAGTAAGAAAACCTAGAAAATTGTTCACTAGACCTTCACTGTCTATATTAAATAGATGAACTGAAAGGTAAATACAGATTTTTACCCACTAAAGAAAATGACTAGAATTTATTGCACTTTAAATATATCATGCAGTGTATTGTAAAATGAACCCAATCACATGTTCTCTTAAGGGACTATATTAGGATATTGTAAATAGTTTTCCTAAAAGTGGATTTTTTTTGCACCACAGTTCAAATAATGCCAGAACTGCCAGCTATAAAACAAACTGTGAGGTACATGAGCTTGAAAAGCTCTTAGTGTTCATGTGGATCAGTCCCTTTTTACAATGGAAACAGCCCCAGAAAGTTCCAGCCGATAATGAAAGATGGTGCACAATGGCTGTGACAGAACCGTGATCAAATCCGGTCATTATGAGTCTTCTGGCCAGCGTCGATTTTCTACCACATATGTTTTGCAGCCTCCATAAGATATTAAAGGAAAAACGAATCACTGGCAATCTGCAATACTCAGATTCTTGGTTTTGAGAGATTATTTACCCCTGGGAGCCATTCTGACATAAACGCTAGCCTTGGGTGTAGTAACATGGAGTAAATATAATAAACAGTCCAACTTATATGAATGCAAGACATTATAATGTGATCAATTTTGTTGGTTATTTCAATTCATTGAAGCTAGTTCAGTTGACTCTGTGAACGTACATAGGAAATTTAGAAATATTAATCTGTTTTTATTTTTTTCCTCTACGTTAACTGCAGTGAATCAAACTATTGGATTGTAATTCCATGAAGATAAGGAAAAGCTCCAGATGGTTTTTATCCTGTCACCAGGACCTGCACAGTATGAGTGCCTGGTGCATAACAAACTTTATTAATTATCTTTTCTCTCTTTCTTCCCCCAACCGTGTGTATACATACACACACACACACACACATATATATGTATGTACATACAAATATATGCATGTATATGGACACATACATGTATGCATGTATATATATACATGTACATTCATATATATACACATACGCATATATACAATAAATAAATGGTTGAATGGCAAAATGACTAAATGGATTTAGTAAAACCTAATGATATGCCACAGACTCGTCAAAGAGCCCTGGAATTGAGTAAAAATGAATGAACTAAATTCTAAGATCTCTTACAACCTATGATTTCATTCCGCAGAAATTTGTAAATATGTGTACCCTAGATTTGTACAAAATGTTAATGGTGGCATTATTTGGAATAGCTCCAAATGAGAAAAGCCCAAATGTCAATCAACAGTACAATTGATGAATTTTGTTATATCCGTAGAATGGAATTCTAGACCACAATCAAAATGACTAGATTATTGCTACACCCAGCAACATGGATGAAACTCAAAACTCCTTGAGTGGATAAACCCAGACTGTATGTGATTACATTCTCTATAAGAACTTTCAATTTCAAATACAAGCAAAACTATTCTACAGTGAGAAAAGTCAGTGGTTACCTTTAGTGGTTAGTGTACCCAGGCTGGTGGAGGAGGGAAGTTTCTAGGTGACGAAGATGTTTTAATTCCTGATCTAATTCTAGCTATACTGATGGGTTTACTTTGAAAAATTCATCAAGGTGACTATGTACTTTCTGTATGTTTACATGAAAATTTCAAGGACACACTTGATTGTATGACTTTGGACATTACTTTTCTTTTCTGTGCCTACATTTCCTCAATTGAAAAGTGAGGAAGAGAATGCTTACCTCTAAGGATTGACACAAAGATTAGCAGCCGAGCACGGTGGCTCACGCCTTTAATCCCAGCACTTTGGGAAGCAATCACAGGTGGATCACAAGATCAGGAGTTTGAAACCAGCCTGGACAAGATGGTGAAACTCAGTCTCTACCAAAAAAAATACAAAAAAAATTAGCCAGGCATGGTGGCGTGCGCCTGTAATCTCAGCTACTTGGGAGGCTGAGGTAGGAGAATGACTTGAATCTGGGAGGCTGAGGTTGCAGGGAGCCAAGATCATGCTACTGCACTCCAGCCTGAGTGACAGAGCAACACTCCATCTAAAAAAGAAAAAAAAAAAAAAAAAAAAAAAAGATTAGCAAGTACAGTATGTGTAAAATCACCTGGAATAATGCCTGGAGTATGTGTTCAGTATTTAATTGTAGAAACAGTTACCTTCATAAACAACAGGACATTGTGGGAACATCTGTTAATTACAGAACAGTCTTTTTAGGCCCACCTGGGGTTTGTGGATAGTCATTTTTATTAATAACACCTTTATAATGGCTGAAATCACAATGATACTGTGTCAAATTAACCAACAGTTAAGAGCTATGCTTCTTCTTTTGGCCAACTTATTTGTTTTATTTGTTTTTAATTGACAAATAAAATTGCATGTATTTATCTTGCACTACATGATGTTTTAAAATGTACATATATTGTGGAATGGCTAAATTGAGTTAATTAACATATGCATTACCTCACATGGTTATTTTAGGAACTATGTTTCTAGAAGTCTGTAAGGTAGATTGATTGATATTTTTAATCAGATTCATTCATTCATTTCTTCATTTAATCCAGGAATTTTTTGAGGGTCAGTTTCATAGCCTGCACTGCACTAAGTGTTGGGATTACTAAAATCAAGAAACAGTTACTGACACAACAAATCGATGTGAAGTCCTAAAAGAGAAAACACAGAGAGACACATAAAAACATAGTAGTAACACAATATATTAAAATATACACAACAAAACATATAAGATAAACACAGAAATGCTTGGAGTAATGAATTTGATAATTAACAGGTTTAGAAATGTTTTGAAAAAAATGTATGCTAATATGTCTTGTGTTCAAAATTTATTAATTAGATAATTAATTTTTAGTTATGATAAAATACAGAATACAAAATTTATTATCTTAAGTACTTTTAAGTATACAGTTCAGTCATGTTCACTATATTTATATTGCTGTGCAACAGATCTCTAGAACATTTTTATCTTGCAAAACTGAGACTCTACACCCACTGAACAACCTTCCATTAATACTGTTTACATGTTAACATATTTAATTATATTATAATGCATTATTGATAACATTATATATAAATATATTTATAAATATACATGAAATTTGTATGTTTGAAGTATTAGTTTCAAAAACTGCTACATATATGTAAGGCTTCTAGTCCTATATTAGATTATGGTGGAGATCTGGGAAATTGGCCAGGATTTCAGTGTGAAAGAGGAAGGATGCCATGTTCTCTCCCACCTGTTTCAGAAAACCAGTGTGTAGAACATGCATAAGGGGCTTGATACGTTTTTTATAATGGTGTTTATGTTTTCATTTTCTTTTTCATAGTGACAATGAAAGCAAAGGAAAGAGCTAATGTCCCACAGGCCAATGTGTAATTGTGAACTGTGAAGGGTGTTGGGTGGACTCACTGGGAGACAGGGAGCCCATGGACCCTTCCCCAGCTCCTTTGCTCCCACAGCAACCTTTTCCCTTCTCTTTCCTTGTCTCACAGTGGAGAAGAGTGACGTTTCAAAAAGTATAGCAGCAGAAGTGTTTTTACCTATAACAAAAGATGTACATATAATCACATTATGACATACTACAAAGTAAGTAAAAGTAGTAATTTTTAGTACTTTTATGGATTCAAACTTAGCAATTTTCCTTATTTCAACATTAATGTCAATAGACATTAATGCCAGTTTTTTAAATGCCAGTGATTTTTAACCTGCTGAAATTTGTTTTGTAACTTACTGTGGGGTAAATGAGATATTTAGTTACACTGGTAAAAGTATTGCTTGTGTATAAAATACCTTGAAATAAAAGTTTGAATATGTCCTATGAGTTGTTGTGAAAAGAGTAGTTGTGAAAGTTTCAAAATGACAGATGCATTTCAGTGGCAGAGTAGGAGTTCATTTATCCAAAAAGGAGGGAAATACAGCTCAAAGAGTATGAAAGAATTTAGCGGATGCGGAGAACAGCAAACAATGGTTAGAGCATTGTGAATCTTCGGCTTTGATCTTGAGAACCTAGCTAGATAGTACTGTCACTGGCTAAGATTAAAATGTAAGAATATCAGGGGAAATGCATTTGAGAAAAGTAAAACATTTATTTTGTACATATGTAGCTTGAAATGCATATGGGAAATGTAGGTGGAGATTTTTAGTAGGCAATAGCATATGCGAGTTTGAAATGTAATGCAGATATGTAATCTAAAACTGGTTCTCGATTCTGACTGCACATTAGGAAACTTACTGTTTAAAATGACTAAATATCAGGTCCAACTGCAGATTGATTAAGTTAAAATTTATGGGGATGTGTGCCTGATTTTTTTTTTTTTTCCATAAAAAAAGACTCCTCAGATGATTATAAGAAACTTCCAGCTTTGGAAACTGCTGGCCTACAATTAGTGTCAACATCATCATCATGTGGGTTGTCGCTGGATGGATGAGAATAAGGATGAATGAGAACATCTAGTGAGTACAGGTTGTTCCTCTTCTCGTCTTCTATTTGCCCTTCAGATCTGCCCTTTCATGTAGCCTGGGCACCAGAGCACTCTGAGCCCAGTGGACTGCACCAGTAGACTCTTCCATCCTCAGGTTTTTGGTAAGTACCATCTAGAGGAGGCATAGAGAGAAAATCAGAGAACTAGGAAGGTGAAAACAGGTGTTTTTTTTTTTTTTTTTTTTTTTTTTTTTTTTTTTTTTTTTTTCCCAGCTTCCTTTCTGCTGGGTCAAGGGGTGACCACAGGTTGAGGGCCATTCTCAGTCAAAGGCCACAGCTGCAGCAGGTGCACCTCTTCATACAGCTGCTTCTAGAGTCTGCTTAGCTGCTACAGGTCAAGGGATGATGAGGCTAGCTCTATAGTTCTGAGCCATCCTCAGTTGATTCCCCTAAACCCTGTCAGTCCCCTTGTAGACAGCACCTTCATTAAATATTCCTCATTGGTTAAAAAGCAGTGACGTTGTGCTGAATATTCTATGCCAAGCCCCAGCCTGCTGCAGTAACATAAGAAGGGTTGTGGGCTGAAGATAGGAACCAAGGGAGAAAATGACTTTTAAAAGATGTAATGAGGGACCCAGGGAAAGTTGTGGCAATGGAATCTGAACATGTAGAGTTTAAACGTAAGAACAGAAAAATAGCATTGTATTTGGAAGGTCATGAAAGGCTTTTTCCCGAGAGAAATTTTAGCGGTGCGCTAACAAAAATCAGATGGCAGGGTCTGGGGCATCAATGCAAGTGAAGAAATGAAGGATGGTTATTTGACAAGTTTGATGATAGGAGGAAAAAAGAGTTTGGATTTATTAAAAAGAAGATGTGGAGCTAATCAATTGAGATTGCCAAACTCTTTTAATGAAAATTAGCTGTGCTCTATCTCCAGCAGTTACGACAGAGAACTAATAATATCACCAAGAGACTGTTGATGTGAGGGCAGTATACATACTCAGTGTTATAAAGCCTTAGATTTTTGATAGGTACTCAAGGAATAACACAGAGTTAAGTCTTGATTTTTAAAATGAACAAAGATATGAAGGGAAAATACAGAATATGTACAAATAATCAAAACATATGAAATTATGGCCATCTCTGGTAACCAAAAGAAGACTACGACGAGCAATGATACATGTTTCACCTTACAACTTCATAATGATTCAGAAAATGGGCCATAGCCACTATTGGCAAGAAGGTAAATAAAGTCCATTTTTGGTCAGAATGTCAATATATATATCTTTTCTGAAGTCTGGTCTTTGCACTCTAACACTTTATTTTATTTATTTATTTATTTATTTTTTTGAGACAGAGTCTCACACCGTCACCCAGGCTGGAGTGCAGTGGCACGATCTCAGCTAACTGCAAGCTCTGTCTCCTGGGTTCAGGGCATTCTCCTGCCTCAGCCTCCCGAGAAGCTGGGACTACGGGCGCCCGCCACAACACCAGGCTAATTTTTTGTATTTTTAGTAGAGACGGAGTTTCACCATGTTAGCCAGGAAGGTCTCGATCTCCTGACTTCGTGATCCACCCGTCTCAGTCTCCCAAAGTGCTGGGATTACAGGCGTGAGCCACCATGTCCGACCGCGCACTCTAACACCTTTAAAGAAAACATTAATTGTTTCACTGAAGCTCTGAGTTCGTATGTCCATGCTCTCTGGCCCAGGTATACTCTCCCTTAAGCCTTCTCTTGAGCACTTATGTGCCACTAATCATCATGACTTCAGTCCTTAAAATTTCTTTAATGCCACTGACTATAAAATAGGATTGACGAAAAGTCCCATTCAACATTCCATTGAAGCACTGAGTGCTATGTTTTAAGATGTAATTTTATAACATACATCTATCATGAAATGCTTTGACTCTTCACAACTAGATGCTCTTACGTAGAAAACATAGTTACTTACAAAGTGATGGTTGAAATGAATTTCTGCGTAATGCCATTACATATCCCTAAAACATATTTCAGAATTATGAAGAGGAGCATTATTGAAAACAAGATGTATTGATACTAAAGAGTAACTATTTTAAAAAGGTAATATCATGATGCTCATATGAATATCAAATGAATGCATGTCAAATATTTTATTTAACTCTTTAATGAAGAAATGAGTATGATGCTACACACACTTCAAGGTAGAATTCAGAATTCAAAATAAACACATATGTAGGTAAATCAGGAATGTTGAAATGAATTTACAAAATGATGAAAAACTGGCTTTTTCCATGGAGGTTGGGGTCGTTGTCCAGGAATTAGTAGTTATTTTCGGGGACAGAATTCATTTGCATTTCTATGAGCAGGTGCCATTTAAACTGCAATCAGTTATCTACAATTTATGGAATTGTAACCACTTTTTAAAAGATGAAAACAGTTAACCTGAAAGGTTCTCCTGCACTGAATGAGAAGCTCAGTTATTTTTAAATTTGCTTATTTTTGTCTTTTTTTTTTTAAATTTCACAACATTTGACAGTAACCTTCTTGACAGTGATAAATCAATTTGTACCACATCTCAAGGCATATCAGCTTTCTGTGTCTTTGTCCGTCTCAAACAACCCCACATGCCTACCTCAACATGAGTTTTACCTTCCTTCAAACTGGATTAATGGTATCCATGTTATATGACTTTATACGTGTTCTTCACTTTAGAGCAAATAGTTATGCACAATTAATAGAACACATACAGAGATGGGAATGGGACCCTCTGAGTTTTGTTCCCAGAGTCTATACTCCTTTCTACTGTACCATATTATGGTGACAATTCAACTAGGTGGCCTATGTCCACAATCCATAGCAAAAACGCCGGTAAACTTACAGATTCTCTGCATCCTATTTGCCAAGTGCTTCAGTGATATCTGTAGCCTGAAGAGAAAAGCTGAGTTTTTCCTCTCTATCTCTCTCTTCTTTCCTTCTCTTTTCTTTTGAATTTCCTAAAACAAAGGAAGAAAAATGAGGGGACGAATTTGGCAATGTGTCAGTTAATTTCATCAATGTAGACAAAGTTAAATTAGGAGGCTGGATTATCAAGATTGACTATTTCCATTGATGAAATTAAATCAGGTAAATTGCCAGTGCTTCACAAATGCAGTTTTAGGTGTGACTGAAGTTGTGATTGATTGGAAAGTATTCACAGAGAAAACAAGCACAGGAAAAACAGCACTATTCCAAAATGCAGAACAAAACCACACATATTTAGGCTTTACAATTTTCGTCCTCCTTCATATTCTTACTTTGATGTATTTCTGCCTTTTAATTTAGCCTTTTCCTAAAAAAAAACAGTTTGCGTTACAGTTTACAAAGTAAGATAAAATATGCTTTAAGAAGTACAAAAATGAAGCAAGTGAAAATGAATTAAAAAAAAAAAAAAAGACTCCAGGAGCAAACTCAATCCACAAAGTTTGTCTGTGACATCACTGCCCTTCCAGACAAGGAGCTTCAAGTTCATCTCCAAACATTTAGCAGTGCAGACTGGAAAATGCAGTGACTAAAATCAGAGTCCCTGAGTGGAAAGCAAGCCATTTAATGGGAGGTGAAAGAGTCCTGCTATAAATACTACACAAAATAATTTTCAGATCTACTCTCCTAAGGAGAACACTGTGCGACATAATGAACATCATCTTTAGAGACATCTTCTTGTAACTATTTCTTAAAATATCCTTCCAGACAAAGCAATGACATCATTACAAACTCAAACTTAGCAAAACGCTTTTTGGAAAAAGGTAAGTGAAAGGACATTGAATGATGTCCAGATATGTAGCTCTCTGATGATCTGATTTCATCCAAGAATCGTGTGGAAACAGCTAGGACTGGGTAAATTTTCTATCTCCCAAACAGTTTTTCATAAATATCACTTTATTTGGCTAAGCTTTCAAGTGTGACTCAATGATAGTAAAGGGGAGAGCCTAATTCCTGACAATTGCATGAAATGTTGGTCTTCAGTGTTGCCAGTGAACTGAGAAACTTTGTTAATAATCAGTCAGGTTAGCCCTTTTCTCTTAGATCATTTTGTTATTCACAATTCTCTTGACAGGTATTAGCTTTCGATAACTGACTAGCAAAGTATTTTTTTTTTTAAATGACCATAAACATGTTAAAAATGGATAAGCCCTGAGCGGTGACAGGAAAACAGCACATAAAAATAATTGAAGGATGTGATTTCTCTGCCATTATTGACTTAACTTTTAGTAATAAACATTTAGTTGGTTCATTTTTTTTAGTATCAACACTTATTAAGTACTTCGTAATTTTTTACAAATTTGATTTTATTATTTTCATACCTACTGATCTCTAATTTCTTGAGAAAGTCTGTCTTACTATACAGTGCATTTTAAACTTAAATACTATATATTCATATTTAAATCTGAGATTATTGGGACACAATGATATAAGAATTTGTATAATGCCATTTTCTGAATCTATATTCAGTTTGAACTGTTTATGAATCAAATAATATACTTGAAGCTACATCGAAATATTTAAAAACATGTTGGCAATGATGAGTCTATAAAGCAATTTAGTGGGTATAACTCTCCCTATTTGCTGATATGGGCCCTGCCTGGTTTCTGGGGCCTTGAATCTGCAATCCCTGGTGGAAGACAACACCCCTATTTCTCTGTACCTGAAAGTTTTTTCTTTTAGTTTAATTTCATTCGCATTTTCATCAATCATTAGCTTATCTTCAAACTTTTTAAAGTATGATTTTAAAAAATTAAAAGTACTTTACAATGTATTGCATTGGCAATGTTTGAATAAAGCATCATTTTGCCACTATCCCGGAGGACTATTATATTTTTCTATTTTAGTAAGTTTATTGAAGTCAAAAAGGCCTTGGGCCTCTGCCTCTGTCTCTCCTGCCTTCCCCACTGAAACTCCAGCTCACACTCACAAACAAAGCCAAACCTGTGCAAACGGAAGCACCACAAAACTACCTGTGTGAAAGCAGAACAAAAGGTGTCATAATCTGTTCCACCTTGTATTGTAGCATAAACCATCAAACTCACTGCAGCAAGTACCTTTGTCGTTCACCAAGAAATGGAAATTGTTTAGTGTAACTGTGCCTTACCTTCCTGAGGTATATTTCTGGATTTGATTTACTGAATTCAAAGTTGAATGATTCACCAAACTTCTTAGTTTTCAATGCTTAAAGTCCCAAATAACTTTTTTTTTTTTAAATCAGAGCTGCCAAAGTTAGGAATGATTTTAATATCAATTCCCGAGAGATGCAGAAGTAGCTGCTGTGCTATTTCTTGTACTTTATCAACCAAAGTCACCTTGACAGGCATCCTCAGGATGAAGACCTCAATAACTCTTAGGCAGTCCATTTCTCTAATGCACATCTGTGGTTGTCAGAAAATATTTTTTGATATTGATTTGAATCCATTGATCCATGTTTTGCCCACTAGAACAACAGAAACCAAATATATTCTTTTTCAAGTCCTTTTCATTTTAAAATACAACTACTAGAATCTCCTGAACTTTCTTTTGTTCTGTGGTCCTTCCCCCGGGCCAGTGTGTCCAGGTGGCCTGCCCTTCCAACCCTCTCCTCTCTTTCAGACAACTTTGTCCATGTCCCTTTGCAGAGATCCCCCCCGGGAGGTCTGCTGAGACCAGTGTACGCTGGAGCTAATGAGTCATTTTATATGGACTTGGTGATGATCTCAGTGTCATAAAAAGGAGATTTCATTATTTCTCTTTCAAATACAGCCCTAGCTGCTGAGGCGGATCTCTCTGATTCTATATTTTAAATTGATTTTTGAATTTAAATTGAGAGCTTTCAGGTCTTATACTTTTAGAGCCAAAAGAGAACGTTCCAGTCAACTGGAGATTAGGGTTAATGTTTCCGATCGACTGCCAAATAGTTACGTGGGCTTGAACAACTCTATTGCCTTCCTGGGACAGCTCTTTGCTGGAATATGGGAATAGGAATGTCATCTCCCCCTGCCTTACAGGACTCTTGTGAGGATCTAGTAAAGAAGACCCATAAAAGTCTTTTAAAAAGGATAGAAAACACAAGATGCCATTGGTTTATATGTGTATCCTGATTTCACTCTTTCCATATCATTGTCTCTTTGTGAAAACCAGACTTCTCAAAAAGCTTTTGTATTTTTGCTTTCTTTTTTTTTTTTCCGAACACCAACTAATACTCTGACACCATCTGTGTGGACAACGGTTCAATTCGATTCTAACTAACCAGAGTTAGAGACAACCCCACGGGATCAGGGCCCAGTGCCACCAGATTGCCCCCATATTACATGCCAGCCACAAAAAGAGTGCCAGTCTTCCTGGTCTCCTGCCAGGCCCTACTACAAACACAGGGTTCCCACCACTCCCACCCCTCCAAATGTGACAACGTTTTAGAACAACTCATAGAACTCAGGAGAACACTACACTTACTGATTTTTTGGTTTATGATAAAGGACAATTCAGGAGCAGTCAAATGGAAGTGGTGCACAGGACGGGCTGGGTATGGGGCAAGGGAATGACTGAGAGTGTCCACACCCTCTCTAGGTGCACCACCCTCCTGGCACATCTGTGTGTTTGCCAGCTTGGAAGCTCCTTGAATCTCTTTGCTCACGAGTTTTTATAACCCAATCTCTAACACTCTCCTTTCGCTGGGGGCTGGGGGGTATAGCTGAAGATTTCCAATCCCTAATCATCATTTGGTCTTTGGGGTGACCAGCCCTATCCTGAAGCTGTGTAAGGGCCCCACCCTAGGTTACCTCACTGACATAAACACAGGTGTAGTAGAAAGGGGCTTGTTATGAGTTACGGAAGGCACTTCCATTTCTGCCAGTCCCAAGGTTTTGGTAGCTCTGTGCCAAGAACAGAGGAAAAAGATGAAGTACAATTTTTATTACACCACTGCTGTCCATACTGGTTGCTAGCATTTTCTTTGGTCTCTCCTCAAATGCACCACTCTCCGCTGCCCCGTTCTCTTGGTGATTTTCTCTCCTCATCCTACTTTCCCTTTCATGAGCACAAGAACTAGTTAAGCAGTGAACCCTGTATCGTTCTTGAAGCACCCCTCACTTCGGAGACTTTAATACCGCAACCTGCTTGTTTTCATTCCATGCTTCTGACTCTTCCTGCTTTGTCTCCTTGGAGGTATATTAACGAGAGAAGTAAAATGTTGCAACTGGTTTAAATGAGAATTTGATATACAGATATGTGCATTCTCCAGGGCACAGGATGCATTTATATTGCTATGAAATGTGCTAAAAAGAGGAGACCAGGCCTGAAGAACCCCTAAGCAAACAACACTAGTCAGGCCTCATAAGTGACCTCGACTTTATTTGATTTGCAAACATAGGTGAAACTCAGCTTGAGCTATTTCTTGTAAATGCCTGTATTCAAAACAGAACTTAAGCTTAACCAGCCAGAAGCAGTCTACTCACTTATAATCCTCTAACTGGGGACTTTCCAGTGGGATAGATCAAATAAGGCAACTGTATAATTGAAACCAACCAAATGCTTTCTCTGATTTACTTCTGTGTTGTTCTATAAAAGCCTCCTCTTTCTCTTTCCTCAGTGAAGCTCCTGAACCAGTTCTACTTTGGAGGTGCCCAATTCATGAATCACTTGCTCAAATAAACACTGTTTTTTTTAATTGTGCCTCCATTTACTTTCAAATAACAGTAATTATTTGCATGCCTGTGGAAGGAAACATTGGTATTACTGTGTTTTTTTTAAATTTATTTTATTTTGTTTTATTTTTTTTTACAATTTAAGCTCTAACTCTACAGAATTGTAAAATAACATAAGAAATAACCCAAAATGTATATTCCTATCAAATCAGATAATCACCCAGAGATCCTGCTAAAATAATTTCCAGCATTTCACTGAAAGGACACCTAGTAATTTCTTTTGCCCATTTCCTGACAGTTTCTCCACTAGAAATAAAAGTAATCTTGAAAGAAAATTCTTAATCTCAAACAGGCCAAGGATGCCCATAAGGTTTGACCTGATATTTACATAGGTGCAGAAGAATTTAAATTAACCATATGGGCATCTTTGAGTTTATTCTGTAGTTCTAAATCAATGAATTATTAAGCAACTACTAAGGCCGGAGAGTAAACTTATGACTAGGAGTTTTCACAAGGAATCTTAGATTGGTCTTCTAAAATTCCTTATTATTTGCTATTCTGTATTAGTTCGTTTTCACACTGCTATAAAGAACTACCTGAGACTGGGTAATTTATGAAGAATAGAGGTTTAATTGACTCACCATTCTTCGGGCTTAACAGGAAGCATGACTTGGGGGGTCTCAGGAAACTTACAATCATGTGGGAAGGCCAAGGGGAAGCAAGCACATCTTACCATGGTGGAGCAGGAGACAGAGCAAGTGAACAAAGGGGCAAGTGCCACACATTTTCAAACAACCGGATCTCTTGAGAACTCACTCACTATCACAAGAATAGCAAGGGAGAAGTCTGCCTCCATGATTCAATCACCTCCCACCAGGCCCCTTTCCCAACACATGGGGATTACAATTCGAGATGAGATTTGAGTGAGGACACAGAGCCAAACCATAACATGTTCTAAGACCAGGACACTGACCACAAGAAACTTTCTCCAACAGATTTCACCTGCATTTCCTACATTCAGGTGAATCCTTTAAATTGGCTGAGGCACATCCGGCACCAAGAAGAGACTTTGTTACTGCCTTTGATCCTGAGACCTTCTGAGCCAGGTGCTTGGGTGCTTTTCCTGGGGAGGCTTTGAGGCTTTTACTCCACACAGAATGTCAAACTTGTTTTTTAAAGGTGGGCTTGTCAGACCTGATTAAATGAGAATTATTTTCAAATATGATACCAAGTAAGGTCTTGAGTGTAGAATCAAATTGCCCAATTATATTCTAATGAAAAGCAAGACAGATACCCAGTGCACCTATTCAACTATCTATACAGCAGTTTCATAAAACAATAGGAAATTTAGTAAACTTACTGACTTCTGGGGAGTCAGTGAGAATCAGATACATTTCTTAAATGTTTCCTTTCATCATGAAGAGCAGAGTTTATGAAATTGAAGGTAAGATTTGCTTCAAATCTTAAGAAGAAAGCACTTTGATATTTATCTGTTAAAACTAAAAACAATGTTTATGGTATTCTACAATACTTGCATTTTCCTCTCACCTATGTAATTAGTTCCTATTCTCAGGAACCCTGCTTTTAAGAGGAAGGTCTAGGCTGGGTACAGTGGCTCACGCCTGTAATCCCAGCACTCTGAGAGGCTGAGGCGGGCAGATCACCTAAGTTCGGGAGTTCAAAACCAGCCTGACCAATATGGTGAAACCCCGTCTCTACTAAAAATACAAACATTAGCCAGGCATGGTGGCAGATGCTTGTAGTCCCAGCTACTGGGGAGGCTGAAACAGGAGAATTGCTTGAACCCAGGAGGCAGAGGCTGCAGTGAGCCAAGATCACACCACTGTACTCCAGCCTGAGCAACAGAGTGACTCCATCTCAAAAAAAAAAAAAAAAAAAAAGAAAAAGATGAAAAGGAGGGAGGTCTCTTTCTGGATCACAAAGTGTCCTGGAAAGCCTGACTAAGTGGATGGTTGCCATCTGAGAGTTGGTTAAGTAACATCAGCTCAGTAGCTTGTACACAAGAGACAATTCTGGAAGTATAAAAAGTTAAAGTTGCTGGTACAAACATTTCCACAAGGCTCTAAGAGCCCACTTTTACTGAAGACACATGAATCTTACGTCAGTATCCAACATGAGAGTAAAGAGAAACTACCTGTAGATGACAAAGACTCAATGGCTCTGGCCAATTTATTATAATCACCAATGATATCAGAATGGAGAAGAGAGGAATTCTCTATCTCATTCAAACTTCATTACCTCCACAAAGCCCTTATCTCCAAAAAGAGCCCTATTCATGGTTAGGAATTCAATGCATGAACTTCAAGGACACAATTTCATTTATTAAACAAGAAAAGGCAATGTGATATACACCATGGAATACTATGCAGCCATAAAAAAGGATGAGTTCATGTCCTTTGTAGGGACATGGATGAAGCTAGAAACCACCATTCTGAGCAAACGATCGCAAGAACAGAAAACCAAACACTGCATGTTCTCACTCATAGGTGGGAACTGAACAATGAGAACACTTGGACACATGATGGGGAACATCACACACCGGGGCCTGTCGTGGGGTGGGGGGAGGGGGGAGGGATAGCATTAGGAGATACACCTAATGTAAATGACGAGTTAATGGGTGCAGCACACCAACATGTCACATGTATACATATGTAACAAACCTGCGCATTGTGCACATGTACCCTAGAACTTCAAGTATAAAATAAATAAATAAAATAAAAAAGAAGGAAATAAAAATATTTTACACCCCCCCCACCCCACAAAAAAAGAAAAGGCAATGTGAGGACAGAGTGAGAAGGCGGCTGTCTGCAAATCAAGGAGAGAGACCTCACCAGAAACCCACCTTGCCAGCACCATGGTCTTGGATTTCCAGCCCCTAGAACTGTAAGAAAATAGGTTTCTGTTCTTCAAGCCACCCAGACAGTAGTATTTTATTATGGCAGCCAAAGAGACTAATACAATTATATTTTTCTATTTAAATTTTATCTAGCAATGCCTGAGGATCTTTCCGAATTGAATAATGCTTGCTGTGCAGCTCTCACCATAGTGTCGAGGTAATTTAAGAAATATAGGCCACCTCACAAAACATAATTATTTGTAGCATTGCTCTTTTCATAACATGACAGAATACATTTTTATGACATCTCAAGAGATGTAGACATTTTACTTGTTTTTCTTAATTAAGGTTACAATCTTAGACAGCCAAAACCTAAATAATTGTTGGTGGAGATTTGGGCATTTGTTTAGGATAAGATCATGAATACCTAAAAAAAAAATGGTTGGTTAATTCATCAAAATGACATCAAAATATTTTAAAGTAAACTTAGAAGTTTGCACAATTATATTCTTAGCTCTTTCCAAAGCAAGAAAATGTTTTATTTTTGGTAATAAAAGATGTATTAAAGTAAACACAGAAAATTATTCAAGTGGGATACAGAATCTCTATTACCTATTATGAGAATTTTGATTACACAAAAGATTAAAAAATGACTTTTTACATTGTAGGCAAGTCACACATCAATAATCCAAGGTAACAAGCACATCAGAAACCGAGTGAAATTTGTCAAAATACGAAACATTTTAGTTTTGTTTTAGATTCACATGTTATTAACAAAGACAAAATTCAATTTCTAGGTTTTGTTTTTCACTATGCTCTTTCATATTCTGGAAAGATCTGTCACTTTCCTAAAAGACAAAACTAATTCTTTTCCTTGAAAGACAAAAATATACGCACTTGTGTTTCCCTGACTCTATTATCCTTAGTAGAGTCTCAATAGCCCATTTGATTAAGCTTATTTCACAGAAAAAACTGGGTTAATGGGGGAATAATTAAGAACTGATGTTATATGGTGTTTGCTGTATTACCAAAGGTCTCAGGAAACATACCTGGTGGCTGTGTCATCCATCCTCTACCTCTGCTTGCCATGGCAAAAATAAATAAAATAAATATACTTATTGATATGGATGTAGCCCAAGAGATAGTCTTCTGGACAGCATATAAAAATAACAAGCACAAGTATGTAAACTTAAATTTATATTTAGTAGTCAAGGACTCAACTGTTACACATTCATTAGAAATTATTTTGTTTTCTAAGAATTCTCCAATTTTAAGGGTATTTAACATCAGTCAAGGTCTTAAGTTAATAACCTAAAGAAGTTAGAAACTAAGTTAAAGCTGTCATGCTACAGCACATAATTACTATTGATAGAAAAGGTTTATCGTAATAATAATTTAATGTAATGTAATTTTTCATATTTTAAGCATTGTTCAGAAATAATGTTCGTTATTATGATCGATAGACCACTATAAACCCAGAAATTGCAGTTTGACTCTTATCATCATGAGAAAAGCAACCAAAATAAAGTGAATTGTAGGTCAAATTATATTTAGTGTGGCTATAACAGAAAAAAATAGACTTTTTAATAAATGAAATTATTTATATAATTTGCCTAATAATGGAACTAGATACACTTGGAATTTAAACATACTTCTGAACTAAAAATTTTATAAGAACATTTTAATGTTTTCTAACTTTACTGGTTTATAATTAACATGTTAAAAATGTATGTATTGGGTTGATGCAAAACAGCAATTACTTTTACACAAACCAAATATTTAATGTACAACTTGATGTTGAGACAAGCATGCATTGTGATGTGATAAACACAAACAACTTAGTGAATGTATCTTTCCCATATCATGGTTATCTTTGTGTGTTTGTGGTGAAAACTCTTAATATCTATCCTCTTAGCAAATTTTAAGTATACAATACACTATTAAAGATGATAAATTTTAATCTAGTATATTTAAAATGTTAGTTTATTTTTCTATTTTTTTGAATTTGGAAAAATTGGATTTATATGTGTATTTATCTTTAAAAGCCAATCAGAATAGTGCCTCTTTAATTTAAAGAGATAGGAACATTTATATCCACTAACTGAGGTCAAGATCTTTCATAATTACAGAGCCACAAACGTGTTAGAGAGCTCACAGTATGACACCTACCACTTCAGCCACAAATCAATAATACACACAAAGATGCAAAAGTTTGATGGCTGAGATCTCAAAGAGAAGTTCGGTTTCCCAAGTGCATAAAATTCTTAATTGATTTGAGCTCACAAGTAAAACAAAATAGACAATAAGAATAATAAGCCAGATTATGTCTTCTTTCATTCAACAGACAGTAGACCTACAGCGATCATCGAACTGGCAGATCACAAAGGCAAATTCCTAATTGCTTCCTCCAGTGGACAATAAGCCATCAACTATGTCTTACCCAGCAACAAAACAAAACATAAAGTTAGTAGGAAACACAGTTAAAGAAACAGAGTGAACAAGGTTAAATATCTATTGCCATTTGATACCCTCTCTGGGAGGCAGGAAAATTGTTCATGGGCTTAAGCAATTCAGGAGGTCCATTTCTTCAGCCCCACAGTTGACCTGGCTCCAAGTTGATGAACTGGACATTTTGGCAGATTATATACCTCTAAACCCATTAACATGTAACATTCAAACAGGTAAAATCACAATTCTCATGGAAATATCAAACAAACATATGTCAAATGTCATTTAACTCATCAGTTTAACGAGAGAACCAGTAAGATGTTGAAATCAGTTCTCGGAAATCTGTTTTTTTTCAACCGAGAACTCCCCACTGACACTAACCCTATCAAAAATTGCTATGTGACATTTCATCTGGATATCTTAAAGGCCTCTCAATTCACTGTGTCCAAAAAGGAATTCATGATTTTCTTTTCCAAACCTCTTTCCTTCTCTTGGGATGTTCACTGCTTCTGGCAATGATCCCACTTTCTGTTGAACTGTTTACACCAGAAATCTAAGACTAATACATGATACTTTATCTCCCTACACTTTCACCTGCCATTACATGTTTATTACCAATCTCTGATGATTTTACTTTCTAAATATCTCTTACCTATATCTGCTTCTAAGTTAACCACGTCCGTCCATACCATGACACTACCATCACCATTTCATCTGGACCATATCACCTAGACTAAACCAATACCATGTGTTTTTCTTATTGTTTTCACCACGTCAAGCATCTTCTTATCCCTCCAATTTTGTCCATATATCACCCAGAGTGACAGATAGGATAATGTATTCTACTATTAAAAATCCTTAATGATTTCCTATTGTTCTTGAGATAAAGAGCAAAACCCTATGAAGCCCCATTGCTCTTAGGATAGGGACTTAAACTTTATTATTCTCCACTGTTTTTATGATACAGACCCCAACACTATGATCCTCCCTCCTGTTATAATAAAGACCCAAACCTTATAACACGTCATCTCTCTTAGGATAAAGACCAAAATCTATGATACCCGGCTGCTCTCAGGATAGAGACCCAAGCCCTCTATCTGGCGTACAAGGCTCTCTTACAATGCTGCTACTTACCCTACCTTCCTCTCTTCAATGTTATCATGAACCAGGATTCCCCTCACTTTCTGGTTCAAGCTTCCTTAATTTCTTCACAGGTTTCTCAACTTCTCATCACTGCATCTTAGAAGTGTTTATTTATTTATTTATTTATTTATTTTTTCTTTCAATATTTTTCTCTTAAATCTCCTACTTTGCTGCCTGGTTCACACCTACGATTATCCAAATTAATCTCATTTTTATTTTGTCAGAGCCTTTTCCTTGACTGTTCAGGAAGACCAAATTATACCCCTCCCCTGATAGCACTTAAAAAACATTGTAATCTTGGCCGGATGTGGCGGCTCACACCTGTAATCCCAGCACTTTGGGAGGCCAAGGTGGGCCGATCACGAGGTCAGGAGTTCCAAAGCAGCCTGGTCTATATGGTGAAACCTCGTCTCTACTAAAAATATAAAAATTAGTCGGACATGGTGGCACATGCCTGTAATCCCAGCTATTCAGGAGGCTGAGACAGGAGAATTGCTTGAACCTGGGAGGCAGAGGTTGCAGTGAGCTGAGCTGAGATCGCATCACTGCACTCCAGCCTGGACAACAGAGCGAGACTCTGTCTCAGAAAAAAAAAAATGTAATCTTACATCGAATTTTGTGATTCATTTGTTTTTCTCTACCATTGCACAGTTAATTTCAAGAGGGCAGGATCATGTCTAATTCTACTTATTATATTCCTACTGAATATTATGTAGTTAGCTTATATTAAATAATTTTAATTTAATTTAAATAAAATGTATTTATTGAGTGAATGTATGACTTGCTGTCCTACAACATATTTCTAAGTCTGATTCTATCTTCTATACTAGATAATTTATTAGTTCCCAATTTTTTGTATATATGTTATAATGTGATTAGACTCCCATAAAAATTTATTAAACAATAAAGAGGGTTAATATGTCATATCACAAGAAGGCCAGAAGTAGGAAAGTGGTAGTAGTTTAGCCTCTGAATCAGATGAGGTTATAAATTAAGGTCCTTTACTTACCAGCTGTGTGAGCACAGTTCTATATTTACAGATCACTGAAACATTTGTTAAATTCAGTCTGCTCAAGAAAAAAGTGGGAATGAGAATATTACCTTTCACACAGGGATTCTTTCAGAATTACTGAATTAATACATTCAAAGAATTCTTTCAATACTGTTCAAGCACTTCAATATTATCAATGACAGTTTCCTGTGGTATCTTGGATATTATTCCTGTGGACCTATAGAGTGTTAGCCATTTAAAAGACATCAGCTGCTTTTGCTGTCTCCATATTTATTACAGCATTTAGGACTAGGTTCAACTACTCAGAACAGAAAATGTTACTGCAGTAAACAGAACAGTGGTTTAAACAGAAATAATGTGTCTTGTGCAAAACATCCGCATTTGCGGAGAATAACACCAAGAATCCAGACCCTTTGTAACTTCCTGCAGTGGATTTAGCACCTTCAGGAGGGAAAGTCAAGGAAGAGAGGAGTGACATTGGGAGACTTTGACGTACATATCATTGCCCAGAAGAAATCATTTCCAGCAGTAAAAAAGGAGGGGAACTGAAGGTTTTTGCCTCCACAATCTCTATAGTAGAAGCAGACAAAGCAGTAGGAGAAGGGGAACAAAAATTTGGCCCATCATATATCCTAGATGTAGGTATTTGAGGGTGATGACCATACCAGTTAATTAGGGGAGATGAGTAGAAACTCATCTCTTCCACGTGTAGGAAACTAACTTTGCCATAACTGTTACTAATACACCCTTCAAAATCACCGTCTTGAAAGGTTTTGTGAAATGAGCATGATTTTCTTTTGATACAAGGTCAGACCTTCAGAATGATCAAGAAACTCATTTGAGGACAAGTACCAGTTCAGAGCTGATGTAAAGTAGGCATTTTCAAGAGGAAGAAATACTTCTCATGTTTGAACTGTGTAAGCAAGTATTTATTTTTTGAATCCTGAAAAAGCAAATAGAAGAGAGAGAGGAAAATATTTCCCTTTCTGAAGGCTGCCAAGAATAAAGCCTATTCTCATTTGTTAAAATAAAAAAGAGGTAATAAGCTAAAATAAGAATACACTAACCTTATTCTTGAACCCAGCCACCTCTAGAAAAAGCACTATAAAAGTGAAGCTAAGTTCACTAATTTTGGCAGTGATTGCCTTTTTGTTAGCTCTAGTTATCTTTCAAGTTTTACTGATAATAAAACATTAATTGCAAGGACAACTTTTGAAATCTATTATTGAATACCTAGGACAATCATGTCTCTCCACATTCTTTCAAAGGAATTGCTTTATGAATTAAACCACTTGGGAAAGTAGATCCTTTCATTCTATCAATTAAACATACATATAAGGATAGCCATATACTACTTTACATGCAAAATTTTAGGCCACAGCAATTTAGTAACTAACACGTTACGGGGACTGGAACTTTTCAGTCCCCCACTTCTTCTACCTCACCACTCTGCTATTTGAAGCTATGATCCTCCATTCAGAATATAACCACATTAGTTTATGAAACAGGAAAATATGGAGGGCAGACTCTAGAAATATCAGAATCACTTGGACAGCAAAGTCCAATGTATGTATTATGAAAGTGAATTATTATGTTTGACTCAATATGTTGCTGCAAATAAATAAAAATTATTTGCTCAATATAGATACTCCTTATATGCCTCAATATTTTATATACCCTGACTGAATACTTATGACTATCTATGAGCAGAATAATGAGAAAAAACTTACTACAAAAATCTAATTATTTTGTTCCTTTTCTTAATAAATGTCCCATTTCACAGTTATACCACTTTCTGGATTTTTATTTTTATTCTGACTTTATAAAATAAACATTATTGTTAGAGTAGTTTTAAATTAACAAAAAAATCACACAGAGATTACAGAATGCTCCATATATCTCCATATATGTTATATATATATATACACACACACACACAAACACCCATACATATTTTTAAATATGTATATTATATATATGTATTTTATATGTCCCTTCCCCTCCCCTAGAAATCACTGAATTGTTTACTGGCTCTAAAGTTTTGCTCTCATTATTAAATTTGTAACAAATATATATATTATATATTTATATACAGTGTACATAAAAAATATATATAATAAATGTAATATATATTTAGCCTGCTTATATATTTTTGCCTGCTCCAGAATTCCATTCCATCCAGGATGCCACAGAACTTTCACTCATCTTGTCTCTTTGAGCTCTTCTTGGCTATGACACTTTCTTAGACTTTTCTTATTTTTAATGACCTTCACAGTTTTGAGGAGTGCTGGTCAGATCTTTGTAAAATGTTCCTTTCTTAGAATTTTTCTGATTTTTTTTTTACCATG